>NC_081418.1:72769400-72980969 GCF_949786415.1 Peromyscus eremicus
GAAATAATAAAAGTGGTCCCCAGGGGAACCGTTTACTGTGCTATTGTCCTTTAATTAGAGTTGTTCTGTGAAGGAGAGGAAAAGTACTCTGTTCCCTATGTTCAACTTTTCCTTTATTTGCAGGACCACCCAGGTCTTGCAAAAACCTGCAAGATGGGCCCACAGACTTTAGCTGTAATATGTGACCTGGGAGGGAGCTTGTACACAAGGCCAACGGGGTCTGCTGGACATCCTAGTTCAAATGGGATCTGAACTAACTGTGGCCAATGGCCCATCCTTCTAAATGTTGAGGCTAAATCTAGCTGTATTTTCACTAATTATGGTACCCCACTCCTTCAGAAAATAACCTCCAATAACTTCAAGGCGACTTCCTGAGTTCTAACCACCCAGGTTCCTTGATTAAAGGAGGCAATTAAATACCCTATTGACAAAGTCACAGGCTTAGGAGAGATTATTCAAAACAAACAACAAACCAACAAAAAAATGGGTTGTACCCACTGAACACTGATGGGCGATTCTACAAAACAAAACACAATGGGACTATATTTTTCTTTCAGACTGTCAACTGGAAAATGGCATCTGGCTTTGCCCTGAACAGGCATGGGACCCAGACTTCACCCAAACTTGGCCTCAGGTGTCCATTACCATCAAAAATCATGTATAGTACATGGGAAATGGTATATGTTACTGGGAGGGACTCACTACAATTACTCTCATCAATTTCTCATTTGAGGTTTCCAAACACTCCTTCAATCCTACAGGGCTCAGCCAGCCATAGTCATATAGTTACTAAACAAAATGCATGTTAATCATGATGTAAAGGGACATTCCTCATTAACCTTGTCTCTTAATGTTCCCCATGAGGTTATAGCTGACTTCCGAATTTCAGTTGGCTGATGAAAGGCTCTGTGAACTCTTGAATCAGACAAATGGCATCCTGCATGGTGTACATCTTACAGTAGACAATGGTGGCAGAGAGATCACCAATCTCATTGATAGTCACCACAAAGCCTGTCCAGGATTCTTTGGATGTTTTTCTTGCCTGTCTCTTGCTCCAATAAGGGCAACACTGCTCCAGCTCTTTTTCTAACTGCACTCTCAGTAGTAATTATAGCAGTAACAGTCTCACTTTTTGTGTTTATAGATGTTACCACACTTGTATGACAAGCTCCAAAGATACACCCCATCGCCAAACGGCTGTCTTATGCTCTGGATCATCACCACTCATTAAGTTGTATCATGGCCCCTTAGAGGGCTCCTCTGAGGCACTCTGCCTGCTGACCCCCATTAACCACTCTTCGCTGGCTCGAAGCATCTAATAGTGGCCATTGTCTTCAAACCCCCTAATAGCAGTTAGAGTGACCTCTGAGAGGGGGGAATGAGAGGCTAATGAGAGGCTAGGAGTTAGATAGACTCCCTGGTGGGCAGATATCTAGGGAGGGGGCCATGGTTAGGTAATAATGGTGGTAAATTTTCAATGTGCCAGGCTTTTGTCTCTCACCAGGAGGCCCTCAGCTGATGGACTGGCTCACCAAGTTCAGGGCCAGATCAGGACACGTGGGTGATACAACAGTTGCAGACCAATCAACCATCCTATCTATCTGACCAACCCTAAAGTAGGGGAGGGAGACTCTTCAGAGGCTTTAAGACCACCCCCACCCCCACCCCCGGCCTCCAGATGAGACTGCATTTTCAGCTTTCTGAGCCCCCCACATACCCCTTTGCAGAGGGTCTTTTCCCCTATATGTTTGTTCTGTATATGTTTCCTCAGCCCCAATAAATGCCTTCCTGTAACTGCTAAAACATGAAATGAAAAAATAATATTTAACATATCTTAAAGGTTATAAAAAGGTAAAAGTTAAAATGTAAAGAAAGATGGTACAGGTGTGACAAAGTCGTCTATAATTAAATGTATTAAAATTCCCAAGTTCAAAAGTCAACACCGTAACTCTAATGTAGCCCGAGTCTCTGTTTACAATGAGATTCCCTTAAAGCAGTGGGAAGAACAAATAATGATGTCCAGCGACCCACCCACCTTCAGGTATGATATGAAGTCTAGGTTTAGACATAAAATAGATAAATAAGGGGTCTCACCCATCACTGACACACCATTGTCTGGGCTCCAGTCTCTCTTACAAAGGAGTTGATGGGCTCTCAGAACTGTGTGATATCTCAGATTCCTCCCTGGGCTGGACCAACCTTTTCTTTCTCCCAGCATGACACTCCTGGGGGAAGTCCAATTCCTTAGGGTCTGTCTGTCAACCCTCTGATAGCTGAAGGGAGTGTCTTTCCTCAGACAATCTTTGCTTCTGCCAGGTAGCTCCGTTAGTAACACTTCCAAGAAAACTAGCTCAGAGAACAAGAAGTTTATTTTTTGCAAGCGTTGGAGGAATTTAATTTTTGTTTTTTTAAGCCCTGACTAAATAACATTAAAAAAACCCCAACAATATAGAGTGTAATTACTACTAGTTGAGTCACATGACTTGAAATTTGAGACAGTGAGAGATAACCAGGCTGCAAACAATGCCCTTTAGGAAAAAAAGTATTTGGAGTCTGCTTCATAGTTAATGTTATCCTTTGTACATGGAGTACCTTAGTTAATGAGAAGAGGTCAGACAAATCACATGGTCTAAGATGGCCTCCATGAGGCATCAGCTTCAATACCAGCTTTCAGGCAATTTGTACATCCAAGTTCCAAGACTTCCAAGTCATGTATTTCCAGCACAGCTAGTTATAGGTTTGTGAAGGTTTATGGAGTTCTTCAGTGTAGAATACATATGAATTGCTCTCTGGCTATACCCAACTCCAGGAAGTCTACCTTGGATGGAATGCTATTAATAAAATTTCATTTGACAACACTGTATGATCAGAGAACAAGGATTCTATGTTTTATCCTTTTACTGAATGAGCCATTCAACACTCTGGTTAGATTTTATACAAATGCTAAGTTTATATTTTCACTCTGGGCTAATATTTTCACCTGCCAGACACATACTGCCTTAGCAGTAGAAACACTCCATTAGAAAGAATTATTCTTACTTGAGGGCATTTTTGCTAAATTATACAGTAACTAAGAAACTTTTTAAGTGGATAGATATTTAAACCCATTTGTAAAATTGTCTATTGTCTGAGATTTTTCATTTAGCCTATGGTCTTCAACCCTCTAGATTGGTGGCCAAATAAACAAAGACAGTAACTGAAAATTGACTAGAGCTTTGGCTTCTTACTTAGCCAAAGACATTCCCATTAGTTGTAAATTTAAGATCTACTCTTTTGGGGGCCAGCACTCAGCTACACAGCAAGCCATGGAGTAAGAGTAAGATTTACAGAAGTAAGAGAATAGGAAACCGGGCGGTGGTGGCGCTCGCCTTTAATCCCAGCACTCGGGAGGCAGAGCCAGGTGGATCTCTGTGAGTTCGAGGCCAGCCTGGGCTACCAAGTGAGTTCCAGGAAAGGCACAAAGCTACACAGAGAAACCCTGTCTCGAAAAAAAGAGAGAGAGAGAGAGAGAGAGAGAGAGAGAGAGAGAGAGAGAGAACAGGAAAAGCCCAGAGATGACAGGTAGATGGGATAATTTAAGTTAAGGAAAACTGGCAGGAAATAAGCCAAGTTAAGGCCAGGCATTCATAAGTAGCAATAAGCCTCCATGTGTGTTTACTTGGGAGCTGGGTGGCAGGGCCCCCAAAAGAGTGAAAAACAACCAACAACAGGAAAGGTCTTGCCATGTAGATGGACAACCTGCGTTCCATCTCTGGAATCATATAAAGGTGTAAGGAGATAATCTATTCCATGAAGCTGTTCTTTGACCTTCACTGACACACCACGGCTTACATGTATGTACTGCCCCCCAACACATAAAGTTAAAAATAAAGTAATATATACTTTCAAATCTTTTAATAGATATTTTAAAAATTGTTAGAGATATTTGCAGTTTTCTTTGCTATATTTCTAAATGATAGAAATAATGCAAATCTTGGCTTTAGTGAAGCTACAAATAAGGATGTTATTATGTCGTTTCAATAATCAGACCTAACCACACCAAGTGGTTGTCTGTTTTCTTCCCATTTCCAAACCTGATCCAAGGTCTCCTAGGTTCTTTGAGAGAACTGGGTGGAGAGAGAAAGGAAGGGAGAATACCATGCTAGAGGGAGGGAGGAGGGAAGGATGGAGGGGGGTGTGATAGGGCGTTAGACTTGGGTTTAGAAGGTAGTTTGCATTGTCCAGTCTCTCCTTAGTCTGATCAAGGAGGTGCATATATTGAATGGGGTTGGGCAGCCTCTGGGCCAGCCAGAGGAATCCCTGTCTGGGGGAATCTGTGTCTTTTCCTTGGAGCTCAGTTTGGCCTTGTTAGTTCCCATTCTGATCCTTAGTGCTCAACCCCCAATCTCTAAGATTTCTTACTGTAAATTGATAGTCATTTAGAGTCCCTTAGGGATGATATATCTCACGAATGTCCCAACACCAAGGCTTTTCACCTTGCTTTGTGCACACTTTCCCAGCCACCATTCTCTCCTGAATTGTAAAGAAACATTCTTTCCTAGGATTGGCAAATTCAAAAGAGTGTTATTTGTCCAAGGCCCTGGAAGCAATGTAATGGGACTGTGGTACCTGTCTCCACAAGAGGGGTGTCTTCGATAGGGTTTCTATTGCTGTGAAGAGACACCATGACCATGCAACTCTTATAAAGAAAAACATTTAATTGGGGTTGGTTTATAGGTTTAGAGATTTAGTCCATTATCATCATTGCTGGAAGCATGCCAGCATGCAGGTAGATGTAGTGCTGGAGAGGAGCTGAGAGTTTCACATGCAGAATGGCAGGCAGCAGGAAGAGAGTGAACCACTGGGCCTGGCTTGAGCTTCTGAAATCTCAACGCCCACCCCAATTAATATACTTCCTCCAACAAGACCACACCTCCTAATAATGCTTTTCCCTATGGAACTATGGGGGCCATTTTCATTCATACACCAGAGGAGTGATCCAGGCATTCTTATAGTTGGGCTTGAAACCCTGGATATGCCTCCAAATTGTTAGAAACAAAAAGGAAGACGCAAAGTAAAAATAGCTCTGCACCTTCTCTGGTACTTGTGTATGTACGTATTTATTTATGTCGACATGACACAAGCTGGAGTCACTGGGAAAAGGAAACTCACCTGGGAAAATGCCTCCATCTTATTGGTCGGTAGGCAAGTCTGTAACAGCATTTTCTTGGTTTATGATTGATGTGGGAGAGCTAAGTCCAATGGGTAGTACCCCTGGACAGGTGTTCCTGAATGGTATTAACAAACCAGACTGAGAAAGCCATGGGGAGCAAGCCAGTGAGCAGCACTCCTCTATGGCCTCTGCGTCCAGGTTCCTGCCTTGAGTTCTTGCCTTGGCTTCCACTGAAGATCAGTTGTAACCTTCAAGCCAAATAAACCCTTCCCTGAAAGCTGCTTTTGGACAAGTTGTTTTATCACAGCAATGTAAAGAAACTAAAATAAAAAGTGGGACCAGGTTCGTGAGGGTGTTGTTAAGACAGCCATGACTACATTGTTTTGGGAAGACTCTGAAAGTGTTTGGAACTTTAGACTGGAAAAGCCTTGCCTGCTCAGAGCTTATTGAGCTGTTATGGGAACTTGGAAGATAATGCAGAGGATGGAGGCCTGGCTTGTGAAGTTTGAGAAGCAAAGACTCTCTTTGGGCTATTTGTATATTATTTGTGTATTAAGATCTGTGGGTAAGGTCAGTTGGGACTGCTAATCAGCTGTGATTAACAAGAGACCAGTGCCACTGAAGTGTGAAACCTTTGCTTTTCTGGGAAGTTGGTGCTGGTTAGTTGGAGCTGAGAGATTAGTGGTGATCAAAAAGAGACCAGCATCATTGATGTGAAATCTTCTGAGAGCATTTCCTCAGAGTCAGCATACAGAAGCTGTGGTCGAGAGCTGGCCAAGGCTGCATCTCACGCTGGTAGCCAAACTGGTCATCTGTGGGTGTCTCCCAGGATGTACTGATTTTGAAGGCATGAAGGGAGTCATGGGGATCAGCTATGGACCAGGAGAGGCCATTGGTGAAGATGCAGCCTCAGTTGCAGTGGAGACCCCAGCATACTGGAGGTGCCCGGACTATGGGATGACTGCCAAGGACAGTGGCAGCTGTGGAACGGAGCTGGCCTGAGACTATGAGACAAACTGTGTGTTCTGTAGGCAAGCAATGCAAAGTAAGACAGTAAGCCCTGTTCTCCATAAAATCTGCTTGAGTTCCTGTCTCGAGTTCCTTCCCTGGCTTTCCCCAGGGATGGGCCTCAACTGAAGGCTGAAATAGACCCATTCATTCAAAATCTGGTTTTGGCAAGTGTCTTATCATAGGAATAGAAAGCAAACTAGGACAGCGAAGCAATTTCTTTTTGCAAAATGGGTGTACCAAAACCCAAACTGGGTAACAAGCATGCTAGGGCAGGAAGCTCACTTGATTTTTATCTTAAAGCAGGTGGTGACTGTGTCTCTTCCTCCATTGCCTGGGGTCTGACCTCACAGTCTTTCATGAGCAATAAATTTTAAAAATAATCAGTGCAAAGAAAATAAAGGAAGAGTGGGGAAGGGTAGGTGTTCCAGGCCACCAAGTTCCAGGAATGCAGCAGGGCCTTTGTGTATACAAAAGTTTTAGCAAGTGACAAAGATTAAAGGTGGGGGAGATTTATGGAATACTGGCTGTTGGCATGCCAGCTGCTTTTTTTGTTTTTCTCAAGACAAAGTCTCTTTGTGCAGTCATGGCTGTCCTGGAACTCGCTCTGCAGACCAGGCTGGCCTTTAACTCATAGAGATCGGCCTGCCTCTGCCTCCTAAGTGCTGGGATTAAAGGCATGAACCACCACCGCCCGGCTTGCAAGATGCCTTTGATAGGAAAAAAAAAACCTCACAGTACTGAAAATTTAACAATATCCATATTTTTCAATCCATGAACACATTTCCAATTACGTCTTTTTAAGTGTTGTTACTGGTGAGTTTGCTGGGTCCTTATGCTGTACCCAGATAAAAGTTATGAGTAGGCAATGGCTTTTCCAATGCTGGCAAGCAAGGGCCTTTGAGTGCTGAAGACCTAAGGGCTGGACTGGCAGACCCAGGGACTTACAGCTCCAAATTTTAAGGGTCAGGGGTAATTCTATGCTTTAAAATCTAGAGACTTCGGGCTCTAGGCACTCGGGTTGAAGGCTTGTTGCTCAGGCTGACGACTGGCAAGTAGCCCTGTTCATAGCTACCCTGTATTTAGTGTACTGAACAGCATTGCTTGGCAATAGCAGACAGGAGTGAACAGTGCCTTCTAATGTTAAAGCTTTCCCTCAGACCTGGGGTAACACCTATTACAGCTCTCAGGCTTGGCCTATCTGAAAGCCTTGAAAGGTAAGGCTTGGCAGCTAGCTCCCTGGACCTCACCCAGCAACTAGGGCCTGTAGATTCTCTTCTCCAGCTCTCCAGAGCCTACTGTTTTGTTCAGCCTCAGCTCTCCAGTCCGTCTTGCCTTTTCTCTGTACTGCAACTGTCCCTTGTTGAAGGGACCCTTGTACACCTCTGGTCCCTTGCAGAGACATTAGTGATTAACTCCAAGTTACCAATAATATGTCAGCCAGCCTTGCATAAAGGAGAGAAATAAAGCACTTCCCCTTGGTGTCCTTTAACTAAGAGTGGGTCCAGATTTGAATTCTCTACTTCAGGTTCCCCATGTCTTCTGTGTCTCTGTGTATCTTTCTGTGTGTCTCTCTCCCCCTGACAAAGGGCTTCACTCTGTATTTATTGCACAGCACATGAGGAAGGGATGGGATACTTTACAGAAACCCTTAACAGAGCTTTACAAGGGATTAAGTTGCTGGCCCCAACAGACCCCAACTGACCCAGACAACAAACATCCATTGTCGATCAACCAATATCCATAAATGGTTGCTTTCAAACTTTAGAGTAGATTTTAGGAAATTGCTTTCAACTTCTGGATTTGCTGCTTTCAGCCAATGATGCACGTGCATTCTGTGGGTCAGAGGCATGCAAAGCATATAATTTCAGATTTCAGCTATGCCCTAACTTAGGTTGTAAAAGCTGGTTACACGAGAAATCCAAGGCAAATAAGGTTGGTTGTTACATTGTTCTCCTAAAGATAGACCGAGAAAACAGATTGAGGACCCAAAGGCTGGCAGTATTAAGTCTTAAGTGACTTCTAGATGTATTATTCACTTGTCCATGTGGGTACAGCAAAGATTGCCGTCTCTTAGAATGTGAGACATGTTTCCGGATAACTGCACCCGCCACTTTCTGGAACCACTCTGCTGCTTTCTTGACAATATCGTACCATTGCCGCCGCTGCCACCGCTGCTGATCTTTCTCTTTGTCACTAGCATGGCTCCTCTGCAGCATCCGTCATCCTTTCTTCATGTTACCAGCTCAGTGCACGCTAATAATGAGAAAGATCAAAACTAGGCAACGTTGTTCCCTCGTAGTGGAGGCCCCTAGCTTCACATCTTAAGATTCCAGTACACAGCCTGCAGTTAACTACAGGATCCAGGAAGGTAAAATGGGATCATTGTCAGGATTGGGGCAAGGGGGAGGGGGGACGTGCAATAGAGAGGGGAATAGCAGGGTGCAAATAATCCGATCAGGAAAATGGGAAAAGGGTGAGCTTATTGTCTTAGTTAGGGTTTCTATTTCTGTGAAGAGCACCATGACCACGGCAACTCTTATAAAGGAAAACATTTAATTGTGGTAGCTCACTTACAGTTCAGAGGTTTAGTCCATTATCATCATGGTGGGAAGCAAGACAGCATGCTGGCAGGCATGATGCTTGAGCTGAGCATCCTTATATCTTGATCCAAAGGCAACAGGAAAGTGAACTGTCCCACTGGACATGGCTTGAGCATATATGAGACCTCAAAGCCTGACTCCACAGTGACCCACTTCCTCCAACAAGACCACACCGACTCCAACAAGGCCACACCTCTTAATAGTGCCACTCCCTTTGGGGGCTGTTTTTCTTTCAAACCACCATAGATGTAAGTACAGAAGAAACTGGGAAGAGAGTAAGGAGAATGGCAGGATGCAAGTGATCTTATAGGGGAAATGGGAAAAGTGGGGCTCATTAGGGAAGGGGGAGGGAGGTAAATAAAGGAAAAGGAGGGAGGTGGGTAAAACAACAATAAAGATGTCTGAAAAAGCGACAAGAACCATACTACTAACTCTTTACTTTAAAAATACCCATAATGCATATAATTATCTATCTATCTATCTATCTATCTATCTATCTATCTATCTATCTATCTAGTTTTAATGAACTTTTCTTATCTGGGTTGATGGTTCTTCCTCCAAGAACCAAAGACCACCTAACAAAAACTCCAATACTACACATGAGAAACCCTCTTTCAAGTTGTTGGCCAGGGCTGTCTAAGGGTGTATTAGGGTTCTCTAGAGGAACAGAACTTACAGAATGAATCTTTCTATATATAGAAAGCGGACTTATTACACTGGCTTACAGGCCAGCTAGTACAGCAATGGCTGTCTACCAACACCACACCCAAGAATCCAGTAGCTGTTTAGTGCGTGAGGCTGGATGCCTCAGCTGGTCTTCAGTCTATGCTGGAGTTCTGAAGAAGTAGGCTCTAATGGCAGTGGAGGAATGAACTTGCTAGCAAGGGGAGAGCACACAGGCAAAGAGTAAAAGCTTCCTTCTGTGTCTTTTATATAGGCTTCCAGCAAAAGGTGTGGTGCAGGCTAGAGGTGGACCTTCCCACCTCAAAAGGTCTGGATTAAAGGTGTATTGCTGGGGTCCAGCCTCAGCTCGAGTTCAGGTCCTGAGGCAGGGAAGGGGCATCGGTGCAAGGAAAAATTCTGACCACCAATTGTCAATGTGACAGAGTCTAGAATCATCTGGGAGATGAGTCTCTGGGTATGCCTGTGGCAGATGATTTTGGTTGTGTCAAGTGAGATAGGAAGGCCTGCACATGGTGTGTAGTGTAGCACCATTCCCTGGCTGGGATCCTAGACTAAGGAAGGATGCTTTTAGTTCTTAGGCAAAATGAATCCTTACATTAGGGCTGTCCAGATTCTGCACCAAAATCTATTGCTTCTCAAGAGGAAAAATAAGAATCATTGTATCTAGGGTAAAAACTAGAATGAAATAGTTGTTTTCACTGTATCTAGGGTAAACTACAGAACGAATACTTATTTTCTAGAAGTACTTAGACCCTGCAGAAATCACTGTGGAAAACAGTGATTGTTTGCTGTTATCTGTGGAGTTGCTTTTCTGAAGGAGCTGTACAGTCCTTGCATGACTTTGGTCACAAGACAGTCCTGGCACACCTGGATATCTTGGATTCCTGGGTACTGCAGACAGTATATAAGGAGGACTAAAGTGGCAGAGGTGTGATGCTTTGCTTCAGAAAACATGTAGATTAGATCAGGGGTTTGGTACGAGAAACTTGTTTTACCCCCCAAAACAGCTTTTGTGTAACAATCAATAAATATGCCTGTTCGAGATTCAGGTCATAGCAACTGTTCCCCCCTGCTGCCAGAGAGCCTAAAATTCATCTTGGAGTGACCCTCTTTCTTTGACCACACCATACAGAACACCCGACATCTTCAGATGAACCTTACAGAAACCCAAAGGGAGTTATGCAGAAACATGCCGTAAAGAAACTGGAACTCATAGATTAGGATGTTGGCCCACAATCAAAATGGTCTGATTTCTAGCCCAGGGTGTGTCATGGACACTGGAGGTAGGAGACGCTCTTGGTCTTGGGGAGGGAAAAGAATAGGGAGTCTCTGAAAACAAACGTCCCTGGACTGTCCATTGACCTCGGCTCAGACAGCTGTTTTTCTTACCATCTCTTTAGTCATGCTCAGTGAGAAGGCTAGAGTTACACCCGACCTGGCTTAGCTGCCACTGTTTGTTGCTTTCCAAGCTCAATAAAACGTGGAATTCTTTTCCTTTGGTGACCTGCTTTACTTACTAGTTTATGTTTGATTTCCTACTAACACTTCAAATCCTGTTTATTGCTGGGGCATGGGTGGAGCCTAGTTTTCAGCCTTCCGCTCATTGCCATCTGTTTAAAGTAGCCCCTTCTCTCCGGTGAGATTTCGCTGCACTCTGAGGTTGCTGGCTTCCTGTTCTCTCACCGAATCTCACCTATTTTTACATTCTGATCAGCTTTCTCTCTCATCACCCCTTTTTATCCCAATATGAAGTTTCCTTCCTTTCTAGAAAATATTTCTCAGTGCAGGAGACCAGCTGCCATCATAAATATCCATGTGGACTTCCTTCCTATTGTTCACTGTGATGTCAGGCCAGTTGCTCTGATTTCCTAGTCTTAACTGCACAGGAAATTGAGCCAAAGGCTTCCCCATTTGCCAGAGAGAGAGGGTACAACCTAACCCACTTGGTCCCAGCACCATCCACCCCAGGTGGCCCTGGGCTTTGTGGACCACTGCCTGGAGTAGGAGCATCTGATCCCAGGCACTTCTTCTTAGGAAGGGTCAAGGCTGCAAGAATAGGTGTGCAACCATCCACACCATCCAGGGGCGACCTGAAGATCCTTGTTAAAATAGCTTCTCAGAACTCAGCTAGAAACTTTGTCTCCTTGGACTCTGCATTAATCCCTGGCTCTCAGAGCCCCCTGCAGGAGCACAAGGGACTTTTTCAGGGGACAAGGGGCATCATAAATCTAGTGACCCAGCTCTGGTGCAGCTCCCCATCCTTGCCAAAGACATCCTGAGGCTCTGTTCCTCCAGGTCCTGACGAATTTGCCCGAATCCACCAGCAGCCTTGGTGTCTGAGGTCACCCCGCCAGGAAAGGAGGGATTGTTCCCTTGCTGGTGTCACCCTGGAGTCCCCCAACCAGCCTTTGCCCTAGAGTGGATTTATTTGTATAATAGCATTTAATGCCAATAAAAAGAAAATATTGAAAAATACATTGAAAAATAAGAATTGCACAAACTTATGGGCTACAGTGCAATATTTCAATACATATGTACAGTGTACAATGATCGGGGTGGTTGGGTGTCATCTCAGACATTCATTATTTCTCTAAGTTGGAAATATTTCGAATGCAAACTAGCTACTTTGAAATATTTAACTTATTTTTGTGAAGCTCATTTGTCCTATAGTCTTAGAGAAACCACCTTTGTGAGGTGTGAATTAGGACCCTCTGTGGGGGCATGTAACTGAATATGGGGCCTGACTTGTTAGGGTGACTGTTGCTGTGATGGAACACCATGACCAAAAGTGACTTGGGGAATTTGCTGGCTATTTTTATCTCAAATCGATAAAAGCTGGAGTCATCTGAGAGGAGGGAACCTCAGTTGGAGAAATGGCTCCAGAAGATCAGGCTGTAAGTAGACAAGCTAGTAGGGCATTTTCTTATTAGTGATTGGTGGGGAAAGGCCCAGCCCATTGTGGGTGGGGACGCTCCTGGCCTGGTGGTCCTGGGTGCTATAAGAAAGCAGGATGAGCAAGCCATGGGGAGCAAGCCAGTAAGCAGCTCCCCTCCATGGCCTCTGCATGAGTTCCTGCTTCCAGGATCCTGCCCTGTTTGAGTTCCTGTCCTGTTTTGTTTTGTTTTGTTTTGTTTTGGTTGGTGAACTATAGTGTAGAAGTGTCAGCTAAATAGACCCCTTCCTCCCCAAGTTGCGTTTGGTCATAGTGTTTCATCACAGCAATAGTAACCCTAACTAAGCCAGAAGTTGGTACCAGGACAGTGGGGTGTCATTGTGACAGACCTGAAACATGTTGTTTCAGGGAGGACTATGGAAGGACTTTGGAACTTTGGACTAGAAAAGCTATTGAGTGTTGAAGCTTGGTGAGCTGCTCTGTGGGAGCTTGGAAGATATGAGTGTTGAGAGAAATGCAGGTGATGATGGAGGCCTGGCTTGTGAAGTTCCAGAGGGAAGTATGAGAGTCACTCAGAGACTCTATTGGGGCTGTTGCATATTCTAAGTTAAGAATCTGTGGTTCTGGCTAGCTGGGGCTGAAGAACCAGCAGTAATCAACAAGATACCAGAACCACTAAAGTGAAACCTTTGCTTTGCTGGGATAATCAGTGCTGGAGCTGAGAAATAGATGGTGATTAAGAAGATACCAACATCGCTGAGGTAAAATCTTCTGGCAAGTGTTTCCTTGGAGTTAGCACACAGAAACTGTGTTCCAGAAGTGGCCAAGGTTGTACCCTCGCTAGAGGCCGAACTTGGTAATGTTCACCAAAGTGGTATTGGTTTTGAAGGTCATGGAGGATAGTTGAGGCTTGGCACTGTGTGGTAGAACTGGAGTCCCTGAGGAGAACACAGGAGAAACTATTGGTGAAAGGGCAGCCTAGTTGCAGCAGAAAAACCCAGGATTTTGGAGATGCCAGGACCATGGGATGACCACCAAGAACAGCAGCAGCTTTGAAGAGGAGCCAGCCTGAGTTTAGGAGACAGTCTTCATTGGCTGCAGAAAATGGAGCTGGAGAAGTGACTCAGGCCCTTTGGAGGAGCCCAGAAGATCATGAGTCCAGACATCGGACACCAAGTTATTTACACAGTTGGAGTTCAGTTTTACTTTGATTTGTTTGTGACTGTGGCCTAGTTCTTCCTTCTTGAAATAAGAAAGTATTTTTTAAATTAATTAATTAATTAATTTTATAGGACTTGTTGAATGTAAAGTTGGTACAAATCCTGTGGCTGGCAGAGGAATGATAGTAAGAGGCAAGAAGGAAATCCAGCTTAATGCAACCTAGTTAGCTGGTGCTGGTTCAAACCTAGAGTCTGACATCAGGAGATTTATTATAGGCATATTTAAATATAGTACAATTTGGAAAAAAGTTTCCCAGTGCAAAACAACCCCCTGTGCACAAGGAGGCATAACTACACTGAAACTCTTCAAAGTACATGTCACTTCATCTGTGAAATTGGGTTCTAGAGATAGGCCGCATGTGTTATCTTAAGGGCCTAGGGAAGGACCTGGTGTGGTCTTAGTCATACAGATAGCACAGAGGTCATCTGGGCTATTAACCACCTCTAGTTCTGGTGGTGGGAGCTTGGGGGAACCCCTGACCACACAGATAATGCAAAGGTCACCTAGATAGACTATTAGCCACTTTTGGTCCTGCTTGTAGGAGCTTGGTATGGCCTGGCTCTACAGATAACACAGACCATCAGGTTATTATTCACGTCCATTCCCAGCCTTCTGGATAGAAAAACTAGGTATACATATTTCTTTGAAAAGACAGCCTTACTTGTTTGGCTTCCCCAGAACTATCGGTGAGTGGCACTTTGGGTCCCCAACAGTTGAGAGACTACATTTTTAAAGAGACTGTGGATTTTAAAAGAGACTTTGGATTTTTTTCTTTTTTCTTTTTCTTTTTTTTTTGGGGGGGGGGAGTTTGAGACAGGGTTTCTCTGTGTAGTTTTGATGCCTGTCCTGGATCTTGCTCTGTAGACCAGGCTGGCCTCGAATTCACAGAGATCTGCCTGGCTCTGCCACCTGAGTGCTGGGATTAAAGGCGTGCGCCACCACTGCCCGGCATCCTATCTAGTTTTATGTCAGCTTGACACAAAGTTGTAATCATCTGAGAGGAGGGAATCTCAATTGAGAAAATATCTCTAGAAGATCGAGCCATAGGCAGACCTATAAGGTATTTTCTTAATTAGTGATTGATGGGGGAGGGCCCAATCTATTGTGGTTGCCCCCCCCCGGGGGGGGGCAGGTGGTCCTGGGTTCTATAAAAAAGCAGACTGAGCACGCCATGAGTAGCAAGCCAGTAAGCAGACTCCCACAACCTCTGCATCAACTCCTGCCTCCAGGTTTCCTCCCTGCTGGAGTTCCTGCCTTACTTCCTTTGATGATAAACTATAATGTGGGAGTGTAAGCTAACTAAACCCTTTCCTCCCCAAGTTGCTTTTGGTCATGGAGTTTCATCATAGCAATAGTAACCCTAATTAAGACTGGGAGGAAAGTTTTATTTTGCTTATGTTTCCACATCACTGTTCATTATTGAAGGAAGTCAGGGCAGGAACCTGGAGACAAGAGCTGATGAGAGGCCATGGAGGAGTGCTGCTTACTGGTTTGTTCCTCATGGCTTACTCAGCCTGCTTTCTTACAGAACACAGGACCGCCTCCCCAGGGATGGCTCCACCCACAAGGGGCTGGCGCATCTCTCATCAATCACTAATTAAGGAAATGCCTTGATCTTATGGAGGCATTTTCTCAATCGACTTTCCCTCTTCTCAGATGACTATAGCCCATGTCAAACTGACATAAACTAGCCAGGACAGGGTCCTTGTAAAACTGGGTAACTGTCAATGTTTTGTGAATGTGACCTACCAAAAATCAACTAAAAATCCAACACATAGTGAACCCGAGGTGTTTCTGGAAGCCTCTGGGTTCACCACTTAATGTTGATGCAGCCAGGGTTCAGAACCTGCACTGTGTGCTCTTCACTTTGCCACAGCAAACAAATACTTTCTGAAACAAACTAGACATCACTGTCTGACATGAATTCCAGTGTTTTTACTATATGAAGCTTTTTACTCTCATAGAAACATAATGGTTTAGTTCTAGAAAACAAAGACTTTCGCTATTTTCCTACCACCGTTTCTCAGCACGTAATAATTGCTCTTTTTTCAAAAAAATTATTTTAACTTTATTTTATATGCATTGGTGTGAAGGTGTCAGATCCTGGAGATCTGAACTTACAGACAGTTGTGAGCTGCCATGTGGGTGCTGGGAATTGAACCCAGGTCCTCCGGAAGAGCAGCCAGTGCTCTTAACCATTGAGCCATCTCTCCAGCCCCCCTTGGTGCGTAATAATTGAGTTAGTATGTTTTTGGATACTATGTGTAATAATGTTTGATTGTGTGGCTGTTGCACTCTTGAGCTTACAGCAGCTGCCTGCACAAGTCTGTGTCATCCACACTCTATCATGGATCAGGGAGGGCCTCTTAAGGCTCCCCCATTTCCCTAAGGAACTACAGGCAGTTATGCGGGAGTGTCAGTATCAACTAGTCAGTCGGGACTAATTCTTTGTGGGAAAACAAACAAGTAACACCTCGTTATTTCACAAACTTGGTTTCATTTCTAATAAATGGTAAAACATACATATTAAAGAATTGTTTTAAAATAAAATTCTTTATGATTTATCATCAGTAAATATTTGATTTATATACCTATTTATAAATTTACATACCAGAGTGAAAGGGATTATGTGTAGAAAAATTAAAGAATCTCTGTTATAAAACATCTGAAATCATTATGTGTCCTTCCAACTGCTCCTAGCCCAGTAATTTCCTCTTTCCATCCTTTCCCAGGTTCTGGTGACTCCCCTTTTCTCTCCTTCTCTTCCTTCTCCCTCTTCTTTTTCTTCTCCTTTTCCTTCTCTTTCTGCTGGGCATTGGATCCAAAGCCTTGGACAGGTTAGGCATGCACTGATGTATATGTACACACACACATATATATATATATATATATATGTATATATGTAGATATACACACATATTTAAGTATATACATACACACCCATTTTGAGTTGACTTTTGTGTACAGCAAGAGATAGGGTTCTAGTTCATTCTGCATGCAAGAATGTTCAGTTCCCCAGCACCACTCATGGAAAAGATGGTCCTTCATCCAAGGCATGTTCTTGTTAACTTTGTTGAAAATCAGGCAGCAGTGAATATGTGCATGCTGGGGATTGAACTCTTGTCTTTCAAATGCTTGGTAATGGACACTAGGTAAAGGAAGGCCTTTTCAGAGTCTCAGGTAGCTGAGAGTAAAGAAAGGTTTTGGTTGATTCTCAGGTTGCTTGACTCTAAAAGTAGAATTCGATGTGGTCTTGATCTTCAGGGTTCAGGGAAGGAATGTGGAACATTTTTTTCTTCTTTTTCTTTGTTGATTTAGCTTGAAGCTCAGTTAGTATGGATTTCTTTTTTCCTCTATCCTTTCGTCTGTAACTTAATTTCAGGATATACTAGAATTTTTTGAAACATTAGAAAAACTGACAACTAGCATGTTTTTTGAGGGCCACATGTAGCTTCTTATCAGGTTGCTGGACTCTATTAATTAGCTCTATACTATTTTGTAAGTATCCTATTTTCTCTTCAGTTTGCAGATGTCTCTGAAACTTTTTTTTTTTAACTCCCAGCTCCCTCAGGTTTAGGCGCTTTTGCTTTTTTAACAAAATAAACTTGTTTGTTGTCCATTGTTTACTTTTTCTCTTTTGTTGATGTCTTTTCTAGGTTTTTGGTATCTGGATTATTTGTTAACATTCCAAAACAAGTTAAGAAAGCCCTGGTGACTGACTTTTAATATTCCGAAGTTTTAATAAATCGAGGGATGTATTTTAACTAGTGAGTAGCTTGTGGGATCCTACACACGCTTGTCACATGTGTGGGAACTTGACGTTCACTGATCACATTAGCTCACAGCAACTCAAAGACATCCGGAGGGATGGTTCCAGCCTGTTTACTGAGTACACCCCATTAACTAAGTTTTTAAAAAAGACTCAAGTTTCCTTCCTTTCCCACAGCAGCAAGGGGAAACTGGATCCGCTGCCACGTTGGACGCTCCGAACGTCTCTTGGGACCTGCAGAGCTCAGGCGCGGGGCCCGGCCGTCCGAGCGAGCGCAGCGGTGCTCTCCGAGCTTCTGGCCGCGGGGAGGGCAGAGGAACTCCCGGGAGCTCGACCCCCCTGCTCCAGGGCGCGGCTCCTCCCCTCGGCCGGTCTGGGGGCGGACGCGGGCGGCGGGGGGCGGGCGCTGCGGCCCGGGGCGAGCCGGGAGCCCTTTTCCACGTTTGCAACGCTGCTGCGGCGCACCCAGCCTTGCCCCTCGGCGCTCCAGTCCAGGCCGTGCGATGGCGTTCGGGGCCCGGGGCTGGCGGCCCCGGTCGCTGCTCCTGCTGCTGCTCTGGGTGACCGGGCAGGCGGCGCCCGTGGCGGGCCTGGGTGTGAGCTCGGAGCTTCAGATCGAGCGGCGCTTCGTGCCTGACGAGTGTCCGCGCACGGTGCGCAGCGGCGACTTCGTGCGCTACCACTACGTGGGAACTTTCCCCGATGGCCAGAAGTTCGACTCCAGGTACCCCGCGCCCCTTCACTCCCCAGGGACCTCCGCCAGCCCTCCTCCTGCCCCCGGAGGTGGGCTGAGCCTCCCGCTCGCGATCTCAGCGGTAGGTGGGACTTTGAGATTGGGGTCCGGACAATCCCTCCCTCCCTCTCTGACCGGTTCAGCGGCACATGCTTTCACACAGTCATGTAAAATGGCCACTCAAGGAGACCTCCAAGAGTGAGCGATGCCCACCCGCTGCCTCCCTGACGGTCCCTCCCGACTGGCCCCTGAATTTCATCCCTTGAGCGTCCAGTCAGTGGTAGCACTGAGGACGAGGAGGAGGAGGAGGCGGTTGAAGTTTGCAGCCACAGTACTACACTGTTGAGGAACTAGACACCGGTCTGTTGTGTATCTCTATAAATATGCATGAGCTCATTTAAATGTGTTTGGAATTCCGAGAAGAATCTTGCCTTCATTAAAAAACAAAACAAAACAAAAAAACTAACGAGGTACCAAGACCAGCGAGGCCTGTGCAAACAGTGGATCCTCAGGCTACTGGAATTCAAATGCAGTGCCTGTGTGTAACGTCCTGCCCCTTCCCCTTCCGGCTTCACAAAAGCTGGGAGAGATGGCCTAGAGCAGCCCTGTGGGCTTGCCTGCATAACCTATCTTGGAGTCTTGCGTCCACATCAACCTCTCTCCTCTCCCAGGCTGCTGTTACTCACCTTGGGCTGTGCCCTCGTGGTGAGCCACTCCACTAGGCAGGGACCTGTTCAGCCTCTGCAGTGTGCCTGAGTGGGCTTATGAACACGTACAAGCAGCCACCCTTGGTTTTTTTTTTTTTTTTTAAATTGCAGGTAGTGAGTGTGTAAAAGCGACTTAGTTTGTCGGTACTGTGTGGCACAGAACAAGTGCTTAGATATGGTCATCTTTACCGTTAGGTGTTTTGGGGGGACACACAGGGAGATTGAACACAGGGCTTTGGATATTCTAGGCAAGCTCTCTTTACTGACTTACAGCCCCAGGCCTAGTAATACAGTGGTTTCTGTAGTAGCTTTTATACCAGCCAGCTTTGCCGAGGTATTCGCATGGCATGCAAGTCTCCTAGACTGTCGAGGGCTGGTGAGGTAGCTCAATGGTTAAGGTACTTGCTGCCAAGGTTGATGACCTGAATTCAGTTCCTGGGACTCACATAGTGAAAGGAGAGAAATGACTCCCCCAAGTTGTCCTCTGACCTCCACATGAATGACATGGTACAGCCCCCATAAATGAATAATAATGTGTTAAAAAAAAACCACTGAAAAAAATAGGTTATACAATTTGGTGGGTTTTAATATGGTCATAGAGTGTTGTATAAATACCACAACTATCTAGTTCTAGAGTGTTTCCTTCACTCCAGAAAAATGCTGGGCATCTCCTACCTTCCATCTCCTCCCTCCCATCCGAGCTCTCTGGAAGCTACTTCTCTGGACATTCATATAAAATTGAGTTATACAATACAATTTATGGTGCTCTGTGTCTGGCTTTTCTCTATCTCCTGTAGAGTAATGTTTCCAAGTTTCACCTATGGTTAGCATGTCGGAACTTTACTCCATTTAGTGGATACACACACACACACACACACACACACACACACACACAGACCTTGTATAGATACAGCACATTTTACTTGTCACTTGGTGGACATTTGTTTTGTTTATAGTTTGTAGCCGTTGTGAGTAATGATGTTGTGAACATTTATATACAAGATTTGTTTGATCGTACATTTCATTTTTGGATATGTACATACCTAGGAGTGGAATTGTTGAATCACATGTATTTGTGTCTAAGTTTTTGAGGTCCAGTTGTTTCCGTAATGCACTGAATCGTCATTCCTTCCCTCTGTGTTTCTATTTCTTCATATTCTTTTTAAACATTTTTATTGTCTTTAAAAATGACATTTTCTGGGCATGGTGGTGCAAACAGCAGGCAGATTTCTGTGAGTTTGAGGCCAGCCTGGTCTACATAGTGTGTTCCAGTCCAGGACAGCCAGAGCTGCATAGTAAACCCTGTCTCAAAACAAAACAAAACAAAACAAAACAAAACAAAACATGCCACTGGGCGGTGGTGGCGCATGCCTTTAATCCCAGCACTCGTGAGGCAGAGCCAGGTGGATCTCTGTGAGTTCGAGGCCAGCCTGGGCTACAGAGCGAGATCTGGAACAGGCACCAAAACTACACAGAGAAACCCTGTCTCGGAAAAAAAAAAAATCCCAAATCCCCAAATCACATTTATTTATTTATTGTGCACACACACACACACACACACACACACACTCTCGAGTGTACATGCACGTGCATGCCACAGTACACGTGTGGAGGTCAGAGCTCAGCTTGCTGGTGTTGAGTCTCTTCTTTCACAGTGTGCATCCTGGGGATGATGCACAGGGTGAACTCAGGGTGTCGGGCTTGCTGGCAGTCTCTGTTCCTGACTGAGCTGTATTGCTGACCCATCATC
This sequence comes from Peromyscus eremicus, assembly GCF_949786415.1. Classification (NCBI taxonomy): domain Eukaryota; kingdom Metazoa; phylum Chordata; class Mammalia; order Rodentia; family Cricetidae; genus Peromyscus; species Peromyscus eremicus. The sequence continues at coordinate 72,789,921 of NC_081418.1, forward strand.
AAGGTTTTGATCCTCATTTCCCTAAAGATGTTGAGCATTTCTTCATGTGCTCATTGATTATTTGTATGTCTTCTTGTTCCTCTCATCATAAAATAGGGAATGATTTTTTTTCCCCTTGAACTGAAGGTAATTAATAATTTCCATTAAAACAGGTTCCACTCTCTGGGGGTGGCTGCCACTGTGAGGCAGTATAGGACAGTGGAAAGAACACCTTGGTACTACCATAGCATTTATGCCCTGTCTATCCTCAAGAAGTCTAGTCTCTTACATTTTTCTCTGATCCTATCATTTAGCTTAACCAAGTAATTACAAAATGGTGAGCTAGGCACGGTGGGAATAGCCCAGCCTGCACTGTCTTACGAAAGGCCAGACCTAGTTTTACCCTGTGCCTTACATCGTTAAATTATTTTCATCTCAGAAGAATGCATATGCCCTCACAAGATAGTGAGGAAGATATCTCATTACAGATGAAGAAAGTGAGGCGAAAAATTGTCCAAATGATGTGCCCTAGACACCTAAGAATCAGGTGGTCCTGTGGGGATTTCAGTCCAGGCAGTTTATGAGCATAATCTATGTTCTATAGTGAGCCCATAAATACAGTGGGAGGAAAGAGAGAAGCGTTGGATTCACATGGAAGAATACATAGCTATATGTTGTGTGTGTGCAAGAGGGAGGTGTCAGGATGGAGTCCTAGACTGCAGGGGAAGACCTAAGGAAGACTGAAATGTACTAGCGAGGAGCTAGGCAGGAGGGTTTGGTGGGGGAGGGGTATGGAGGTGGGTGCATGGTGTTGCAGCAATGAGGTCTGAGGAAGAATTATAGGAAGAGTGGGGAAGTGACAAGCGGAAGCTAGAGGTGAAGATTTAAAAACAATTAAAAAGACTTTAAAACCTTTTAATTCTGCATGTTTATAGGAAACAATGTAGTAGCCAGGACTGGTGGAATCTTGCTTTCTGGATATGGACCGTGTCTAAGGTAGAAAGTCCGCGAAGACTGAGTCCTGGGCTCAGGGAGCACATTCACCTTTCACAAGTGGCTGCTGATGGAAGACTGAACAGGAAGGGCAAGACACTGAGAAGCAGCTTCATGGTTTCCCTCTTGGGTCTCTTTTCCTTTGGAATTTGTGGAATGTTGGGATATGAGTGTGACAGTCTCTTTTTTAAAACAGATTTTTATTATTTTTAATTGTGTGTCTGTGTGTGGATATGGACACATGCAGGGGCCCTCAGAGGCCAGAGGTTTTGGATCCCCGAGAGCTGGATTCAGGCAATTGTGAGCTGCCCAACGCGAGTGCTGGGAACCCAGCCCGTGTCTGCTCAGAGAGCACTGTGAGAGTTTCCACTGAGCCATCCCTCTACCCCGTAACTGTGGTAGTCGTACGCAGAGTGTGTGTAGACAGGAGAAACCTACGAGTTTGAACTTTGCCTGCCCTGGGGGTTTTGCCAGAAGAAAATGGCAACTGCTGGCCTGATGAGATGGCTCAGTGAGTAGAGAGGCTTGTGCCCTGCCTGGTGACTCAAGACCCGCCCCATAAGTAACTGTTAAAAAAAGAAAAGAAAACGATGACTTGCATTCCGAGTAGAGTCATAAGCCATCAAGTGTTTTTTGTGCCATGAGTTTTTTTTTTTTTTTTGGTTTTTCGAGACAGGGTTTCTCTGTGTAGCTTTGCGCCTTTCCTGGAACTCGCTTTGGAGACCAGGCTGGCCTCGAACTCACAGAGATCCGCCTGGCTCTGCCTCCCGAGTGCTGGGATTAAAGGCGTGCGCCACCACCGCCCGGCGAGTTTTTTTTTTTTTGTGTGTGTCTCTGTTGTCTTTTGCTGCATATGGACATCCAGTCACCAAGATGACCAGACCTTCAGCCCTTGGCCACTGCTTTGGATGTGGCTTTGTTTAACCTCTGTGGGCTTGTGAATATGCTCCCATGTCCTCTGTTGCAGATGCAGGCAGAGGGCAGCCTCCACCCACTGGGGCTGTGGAGCTCCTGGCCAGCCTTCCCAGGTTCATCTTAGGAGTGCCATCGCATTCCTAGGCATGAGAGTAAGGGGATCAATACTTTCGGGAGCTCTCATTTCCTTCTGGGACCAAAGTTGAATATGTTTCCATTTCCATTGTCCTGGTAAAAGGTGCCTGGCACTGGCTCATTCACAGCCTTCAGGCCTATCTGCAGACCTACAAGGGACTTGATTGATGGTACCATGTGCCCGCCCACTGATTCCTCGGTGGGTAGCTCAACTTGTACTGCTCTAGCTTCCAAACTAAATGCATCAAAGTCACCTGGAGAGATCATTACACCGTCTCTGATTTGCTAGCTCGGGGGTTTGGGTCCAAGAAGAATTTGCATTGGTGACAAGTTCCCTACTGATCCAGCTGTCCTGAAGACAGGCCTTTGAGAACCCTTGCTCCGAAAGAACCATAGATTTGATGGATCTCATTTGGCTACATTTTCATTCACTCACCCATTCATGTATTCATTAAACAAGTACTTATTGAGAGCCTACTCTTCCAGGTACTGGAGATGTAGCAGTGTGAAGAAAACAGAATCCTGACTTTATGAAGCTCACATTTCTAGTGGAAGGACACATACTCTAAGTCACACAGGAAAACAGAAGTTGGTGAGAGCTGTAGAGACAGATAGAGCAGTGGGAGGTTCTGAGGTGGGGATGTAGCACTAGGCACAGAAAGATGTGATGGCATTGGACATCCTGATAATAACTAATTTCTGACTCCGCGGTAGACTCTCTGTGCCTCCTGTAAGTCAGCTGGCATGCAGAGAGTGCTGTGTGAGTGGCAGACATCTAGGCCTCTGCCAGTTCCAATGAGAAGGGATTTCTGTCTGCTGGAGAAGACCTGATGCTTGAGATAGGCCTTGAGCGTTGATGGGATTTTATTTCTTCAACGAAGAGAGTGTCTTTAAGAGAGAAAGGGGTACAGGCAAAGCCTGGGCATGAACAGTGCATGCCCAAGGAACAGAAAAAGGAAAGAAAAGCGGAGTAGAGAAAAGGTAAGCCCGGATAGTTGGACCAGGAGGCAGACCACCCAGAGCTGGTCAGGTGTGGAGGAGCCATTCCATAGAAGCCCTGGTAGCTATTGGAGGTTTTTTTTTTTTTTTTTTTTTTTTTTGGTTTTTTTGAGACAGGGTTTCTCTGTGTAGCTTTGCGCCTTTCCTGGAACTCACTTGGTAGCCCAGGCTGACCTCGAACTCATAGAGATCCACCTGGCTCTGCCTCCCGAGTGCTGGGATTAAAGGCGTGCGCCACCACCGCCCGGCGCTATTGGAGGTTTTTGTGTAGAGTGTCCAGGAGGTCTTCAGTGGATGGATTATGAGTAGGACACCCTAACCTTGTTACAAATTTATTTAGTATAATTATTCAATTCAGTTTCTAATGTTGGGATATAACAGAGAAAAGTACCCAAACCTATTCCAGAGCAGAGAGCAGAGGGAGTTATTGGAAGAATCTCCGATGACTTTCTCCAGATCCCCAGGGGGCTGCATAGAAGCTTTCCTCAGAGGAGAGCCAGCTCTCCATGCTACACACACGACTAACCAGACCCTATCTCAAGTTCAGGTTCCTGGGAGACAGTTTGGTTGGTCCCATTTGGGTGAGCTGTCTTTTGTATAGGCATTCGATTGTATAGGCATTCGGTTAAAAGTCTGTTGAGGTTGGGACTCAGGCACATCCCTTCAGTAGGCCTGGTCCTTAGAGAAGAGCCACTGGGCTGGGTAGCAGCTGGGCTAGAGTCGGGGTGGACTGGGAGAGAGAAATGATCAGGCCATACTCACAGGCAGGCAGAATTTAGAGCGTGAGTGTAGTGTGGCAAGAGCAGAGACGCTGGTGAGTATGAGTATGAGTGCAGCTGGTGAGGTATGAGCCTTGGGATTCCTTCTGACTTAGGGGAAAGTACTCTTCCTGTGAGGGTCCCTGGAGGCTATTGGCAGGTTGACAAGACACCCCACCCTGGGAAGATTTATTGGCAGGACTTTTGATTCTCTTAGTGGGGCATTGCAAGGCACTATAGATTCATAAGAATAGTTTGATTTGGGTGTATTTTTCTGACTGAGCCCTTGTTAAGAATTATCTACAGGAACCTAACATTTTAATTTGCAATTGTTTAAGAGGAATACTCTGTAACAGGAACGTGACAGCTTGACTTTGCTTTGAAACGTTTTCTTTTAATATTTTAATGGGCTGGAGATCATCCCAGCTCCCGCCGGCTCACTCTCTCTGTTCACCCTTCTTTTCCTTCATCACAACCTTCTTTCATTTTTCCATCTGGGCAGCAGACAGGTAGCTTGCCAGATCATTTACTGGTGTCTTAATCTTGCCAGGTCCCATTAGCTGCTGGTAGACGTGGCTGCTTGAGGGAAATGCTCTTGCACAAAGCATCTGGGAAGGCCAGCCACCTCTGGGAGTGTACGGTGTGGAGGGTGGGAGGCAGGGAAGTCAGACCTCTCCTGTCTGCCTTTGAGTCTGCAGCTGGATCCATTCTTAGTGGAGGGATGTCACCAGGGGAGGGGGCCAGTCACCCTGCAAAGAGGAGAGTCTTAGTCCCCTTTAGTAAGAGATGCTATGTCAAGACCACCGTTGTCGTGTGAAGCAGATCCCAGGTGAGGCAGCCACCTTGAGTTGGCGTGGGGGAAACTGAACTAACTTGGAGGCACCTCAGGTGGCTTCCATACTCAGGGCTGCTTTTTCTTGTGTATTTTCCACACAGCAGTTTTGGATATCCTTTTTTTGTGTTATTTTGAGATAAAGATGGAAGGACTCCCTATGTGACCCCAGCTGGGCTCAAACTTGACATCTACCTGCCTCAGTCTCCTAAGTATAGGGATTGGAAGTGTTGGCCACCACGCGTGTTCTGATTATTTTTGAGACAGGATCTCACAGTGTTGCCCAGGATTGGCTCCAAGTCATGGGTTCAGCAGATCTTCCTGCCTCAGCCTCTGGAGCGGCTGGGGCTGCTGTACTAGCCTTGGTAGTCTTTGTCGTCGTTGAAAACATTGTCTTCAGTTTTGAGTTGTCCAAACAATCTTAAACTAGAATTTGAAGCAAGCCGACTCTTTCCCTCCTAGCTGATGTGTATAACGGAACTGAGAGGAGAATTGTCTGTCTCCTCTGGGATGGCCATTTTTCTTTTGTCTCTGGATCTGAGATAAGAGTAATTTAAGCAAAGGGTTGTCTAAGCCTATGCCATTTCATTTTAGTTTTTAAAAAATATTTTTTATGTTTGTGTGCATGTGAATGTGCCCGAGTGTTTGTGCACCATGTGCATGCTGGAGCCTGTGGAGGTCAGCAGAGGGTGTTGGGTTCCCTGGAACTAGAGTTACAAGGTAGTTGTGAATGGTCATGTGGGTGGTGGGAACCGACATGCAAGCATAATGAATTCTTGTAACTATTGAGCCTTCTCTCCAGCCCCACCAATTTATTAAAAAAAATTAATAGGAATGTAGGCTGGGGGTGTAGCTCAGTGATAGGAATGTGAGACCGTGGGGCCGAAGAAATGGCTCAGTGGTTTAGAGCACCGCTGCCCTTCCAGAGGACCGGGGTTCTGTTTCCAGAACCCACCATGGTACCTATTAACCCTCTGGAATCCCAGTTCCAGGGGATCTGATGCCCTCTTCTGGCCTTCACAGGCACCAGGCATACATACGGTACACAGATATACATGCAGGCAAAACACTCATGCACATAAAAAAAAAAATAAATAAAAGTACATGAGACCATGGATTCAATTCCAAGTACAACAAATAAATAATAATAATAGTGATGTATATGCACTGGTTAGGTATTTAAAACTTAGAGTTCTAGCTGCCCAGCCGCTAAGAATTGAGAAGGCGCTTTCAGGCAGGTGTGGTTCTTCCTGTTGCCCTGCTCTAGCCTCTCCAGGGTTAGGAGGCCCACCGGATGGGCCTTTGGCCATATCTTGTGTTACACACTCTCGGATCTGTGTCTTCTCATTTGGATCCACTCTGTTCTCCTAGTTGCTTTCAATTTTTCCAGAGTTTTATTGTCATCCCTGGGCTATTTGGGTCATTTTTTACCGTTTCTTTAATCCCTTTGGAGGGGAAGGCATGCGAGGCTTTATGGATTCATTTTACTATTTGTTCTTTTATTTTTTAAAAAGATTTGTTTGTTTCATTTTAGATGATATGTGTTCACTTGGGTATAGGCATGTACTTGTAGGTACCCAGAGAGTTCAGGTGTCAGACTCGCTGGAACTGGAATTGTAGCTGGTTGTGAGCTACCCAACGGGGTCCTCTGCGACAGCAGTATGAACTCTTCACCTCGGAGTCATCTCTCCAGTCCTCTTTTATTTATTCTTATTAACAGGTTTTTGTTTTTTCTTTTTTTTTGGAAGGAAGGTTTTGCTGTGTAGCCCAGGCTGGCTTCAGTCTTCCTACCTCAGTTTCCCCAGTGCTTGGATTCCAGGCATTCACCAGCCCACCCAGCTTGCCATTTGTTCCTTCAAATGTTCTTCCTGGCTGTAAAAAACCCTATATTCAGAGGCACAGCCTGTTATTTACACTGTAAGAATAGAGACACCACGTACTTACTTACGTTAAGTGATATGTTGCAAAGTAATGTATGCTTCTGTGCAGACAGTTTACTGAGTGGAGTATCACGAGTTTTACTTGCGTCCAGCAAGTGTCCTGGCTGAATCTACTGTTTTTTTTTCCCCTTTTCTTTTTTGAGACAGGGTCTCAAACTTGCTGACCTTGACTTCTGATCCTCCTGCCTCCACCGCCTGAGTGTTAGGACACAGATCTGAGTCGTCAAGGGGTCATGGTATGGGGATTGAGCCCAGGGCTTTGTGTGTGCTAGATAAGCACCCTACTGCTGAGTTACACCCCCTAGCTAGATTCCCCGCCCCCCTACTTTCTTAAATGTTAACTTCATTTTGCAGTTTTAGTCATTTATAGAAAACACCTCAGATCTCCTGGAGTCAGAGATAACTTTCTAGAACCATCCAGCGTGGTTTGGTGTTTTTTTTTTTGTTTTTGTTTTTGTTTTTTGTTTTTTGTTTTTTTTGTACAAATGGGAAAGAGTTCCATGAAACTTCATCTATGGAACCTAAAATTATTTTTATGTACGATGTCTCATGAAGTATAACCCATCATCCTCATATGCTCCTCTTTTCTAAGTGGTTCTAATCAAAATTCAGGGTCTTACTAAAGGACAAAAATCTAAATCTTGCCTAAAATACCTTATAATGTTTTTAAAAATACAGAATATTTTCATCCTCAAAATTCACTGTTTCTTTTTTCCTTGAGCTTGTTTCTTTTTTAAAAAATTTTATTGCGATGTATTTTGATCATATTCACCTTCACAAACCTCCCCAGACCCACTCCTCTTCCCTCCCCACCCAACTTTGTGTCTTCTTTCTTTTTCTCCATCGACACAAATTGGTGCTGCCAAAAGGTTCATGGGTGTGTGGCTTTCCACTGGGCATGGTAGACATACCATGGGAACTCTTAGAGGAAACTGACCTTTCCTCTCCTGCAGCTAAGAATTGGGAGTAGCCCTCATCTAGAGCGGAAAGTTCTTTACTCTCCATGCTGGGATTTGGTTTGGGCTCGCACAGGTCTTGTCCCAGATATCTTGAAGAATGTCACTGGGAGGTACTATAGATCCCATCACCCTCTGGAGGCAGGTAGTAGTGTCCAGGGGCAGTGACAGAAACAGGCGTGAGTGAGCTGTGGAGAGGAAAGGCAGGGTGTTAGATGTGTTGTTTCCCTTGGCCTTTCTCTTCCTTCCTTCCTGCCTTCCTTCCTTCCTGCCTTCCTGCCTTCCTGCCTTCCTGCCTTCCTGCCTTCCTGCCTGCCTTCCTGCCTTCCTGCCTTCCTGCCTGCCTTCCTGCCTTCCTGCCTTCCTGCCTTCCTGCCTTCCTTCCTTCCTGCCTTCCTTCTTCTTTTTTTTTTTTTTTTTTTTTTTTTGATTTTTCAAGACAGGGTTTCTCTGTGTAGCTCTGGAGATTGTCCTGGAACTCTTTCTGTAGACCAGGCTGGCCTCGAACTCTCAGAGATCTGCCTGGCTCTGCCTCCCAAGTGCTGGGATTTAAGGCCTGTGCCACCACCCCTTCGCTTCCCTTGGCCTTTCTGGGCCCACTTTTCAGCAGCTTCACTGGCAATTCGCTCTGCAAGGCTCTCCTGTTTGGACCATACATTGAAGACCCACATGTCCTCTGGCTTTAGTTGGGTTCAGCCATAAGACATAAGGAAGGGTCCTCCGAGGAAGTGAAGTAGTAATCTTTAGTCCCTGTCTGTGGGGTCACCAAAGTTTGTGTCTTGAAACCGAAGGTCCCAGCCCTAGTCATGTGTCACTTAGCTACCCAAACTCCCTGGGTCCTTCCTGGCACAAGTGTAATAAAGGCACTTCCTCCTCAGCCTTGGGCTGCTGCTCTGTCCCCTGTATTACTCTGCTTCAGCCCTGTGCATGCAGCCCCTTTGCTAAAAAAATGTAAAATTTACTTTTGTAACCGTTTAAAAGGATGTAGTAGCAGTGTGAATTACATGCATGCTGATATGCAATTGATCTCTAGGACGTTTTTTTCTTAAAAACTTCTAACTCCAGATGCACTAATAATTCCTCCCCATTTTCACTGCACCCCACTTTCCAGGTGACTACATTTTACTTCTTTTTCTATGAGTTTAATTTTTTTTTAATGTTTTATTTTTGAGACAGGATTCCACACTAGAGCTCAGGCAGCCCTGGAGTTCACTATGTAGCCCAGGCTGGCCTCAAACTTGGTGTCTTTCTGCCTTAGCTGATCAGGTACTGGTATTATAAAGTCCTGTGCTCATGTACTTGGTGGAATCATACATGTTAATCTTTCTTGACTAGTTCATTTCACTTAATGAAGTATCCACAAGGTACATTAATAATATGTAGCAAATCATACAATTTTCTTTATTTCCTTCATTTTGTGTATTTTTCCCCGTTTGTTAGTTATTGGACATTTAGCTTGCTTTCATTTTTTAGGCTGTTGTGGATCATGCTTTAGTGAACATGTTTGCCCAAATATCTCTGCAAGTCTCTGTTTTTAATTCTTTTGGATAAAAAGGGTTTTTGAGTCTTCTTTTACTTCTGAGTTAAATTTTTTGATGAAATTCCTTTTTCCATAGTAGCTGAACCATTTTGCATTCCCACCAACAGTGCACAAGGTTTGAGTTTCTCCACATGCTCATCTATACTGGTTATTTTCTGTGTTTTTAGTGGCCTCCCTGCCTGACCTGAGGTAATATTGCTATCATTGTTTTTAATTGAATTTTAATTATTAAATTTATTCTGTTTAAAATAATTACATATCTCTGTGTGTATTTGTGTGTATGAGCATGTGTGTGTGGGTGCTCACAGAGTCCAGAAGAGGGTGTTGGATCCGATGGGACAGGAATTATATATAGGCAGTTGTGAGGCAGTGTGGGTGTTGGGAACCAAATCCTGGTCTCCTAGGAGAGCAGCAAGCACTCTTGACTGCTAAACCATCTCTCCAGCCCCCTTAGTTCTGTCTATAGATGAGGAAACTGAGAGGCCTGGAGAAGAACATTGACTGGCTTGAAGTCAGAGCTGGGATTTAAGCCTGGGTTTGTCAGCTGCAGAGCCTCTGAGGTCAACCTAGGTTTCAGGACTGAGGAAGGAGAAATAGCAGTAGAGGGAGTAGATATGGGCAGATTTTTAAAGAAAGCTACAGAGAAGGCAAAGTTAGAGTTTAGGGGAAGAGGGTAGTGGTGCCAGCATAGCCCAAGAGGCAGGAGAGGCTACCTATGAGTGTAGATGAAACTCTAAACAGTCTTAGTAAATAAGAAGCACAGAGCCAAATACAGGGGTAATAGCCGAAGAGATCAGAGAAATAGCGAATACCCACGACTAGCCTTAGCTTACCACCTCACCATTTCTTCCCCAGAGAGAATTTCTTCCTGTCTAACCTGCGCTTTTATTGTCTTCCTGTTCTGCCTTCTCATTGGCTCCAAGCCCAGCCACACCACTTCCTCATCACTGCCTGTTTATACAGACCTCCAGGACTCTATGGTTGGTACTGGGATTAAAGGCGTGTATCACCATGCTTGGCTGTGTCCTTGACCACACAGAGACTCTGCTTGCCATGTGACTGGATTAAAGGCATGTGCTACCACTGCCTGACTTCTGTTTCTGGCTCGCTACGACCTCTGATCTCCAGGCAAACTTTATTTATTAACATACAAATAAAATCACATTTCAGCACAAATAAAATATCACCACATATGAGGGTAGCATTTGAAGTCCTTTGGCAAGGCTTCCAGATGGTTCATTTTCTGCCCCCTAATCCCTAGGTAAAAATACCTGCTTTGGAGCCTGGTGGGAAAGAGTAGAGTCTGGGCTACTATGGCTTCATGCCTGACTGTGTTCAGCCCCTTGGCGAGGAAGGGCCTATCCCAGACTCTTTGACTTGGCTTCCAGTGCTGTCCATGGAACTTTCCTCCTACCCAAAACCAAGGCCAGTGAGAAGGGCCAGTGGGTCTTGATTTCTCTAGGGTAGTGGAGACAGTCTTTGCATTCTAGAGTGGGTCCATCTGTGTAGATCACAGCAGAACCAGGAACCCAAGCTGCTTGAGATTCATGTCAGGCTGTGTGGTTTAGATCCTGGTTGGCAGCACATCCCTGTTCTGAGTGCTCAGTTGCGACATGTGGTTAGTGGCTACCATATGGACAGCACAGGATTCGACACATGCTTTTATTCATTGTTCTGAGTCAGAATGATAGGTAAGGAAATGAAGGCCAGTGATTGTGCACTGGTTGGTACTTACTCATCGAGACCTGAGTTGTCTCCTTGGGAGTATGTTGGCCACCTGCACTCGCCAGAGGAGGGCATGCAGGTGGTCAGTGCTCTGAAAATACATTACGGTTTTAATTTGTATTTCCTTGGTGCTTGGTAATATTGAACATCTTTTCATATGCTTATTGATCATTTGGATTTCTTATCTGAAGAAATGTCTATTGAAATAGTTTTCTCGTTTTTTTTTTTTTTTTTTAAGTTGGGTCATTTTGTTGTTGTTGACTTATAAGACTTCTTAGATTTTTCTAGATATGACTCCCTTATATGGTGTATTACTTATTGTTCTTATTTGTCACTGGGACAAAATGCGTGACAGAGGCATCTTCAGGAAGGAGAGGATTATTTTGTCATGTGCTGTGGGATGGTCTTTCTATGTGCTGTGAATATGTGTTGCTACCATTGGTTAATAAAGAAGCTGCTCCAGCCTATGGTAAGACAGGTTATAGCCAAACAGGAAATCTAAGCAAAGATACAGGGAGAAGAAAGATGGAGTCAGGGAGACACCAGCCTGCCACCCAAGAAGCAACATGCCAGCAGACCGGTAACACCATGGCCACGTGGCAACACATAGATGAATAGAAATGGGTTAATTTAAGATGTTAGAGCTAGCTAGCAAGAAGCCTGAGCCACAGACCAAACGGCTTGTGATTAATATAAGCCTCTGTGTGTTTACTTGGGACCAGGCAGCTGCAGGACACAGGAAAACTTCCGGTTACAGTCATGTAGTTTAGAGATTTCAGTCCTTGAAGGCTGGAAAGGCATGGTGGCTGGAGCAGCTTGGTCTATGACAGCTGGAGCTTGCAATGCAGCTGTGTACATCACAGGCTTGGTGACAAGGGTCACTGGATCAACCGCCTTGCCAGCCCTCTTGAATTTCTTTCAGCAATATTTCTCTTATTTTTCAGTGCATAGTTCTTTGGGGCCCTTGCTTGGTTTATTTCTAGCAGTTTCATGTGTAAGCACAGTGATAGTTACCTTTCTCCTCTCCAGCTCAGATGCCTTCTACTTCACTTTCTTGCTGAATTGCTCTCACCAGTTTTTCCAGGACTTGGTTGACTAGAATTGGGAAAGTAGGCACCGTTATTTTATTTATGAGCACATGGAGAAAGCATCCGGTCTTTCCCCCATTGAGTATAATGTCAGCTGTGCACAGCCCCTTCATGAGGCCTCCCTGGAATGGCCTGGCTGGGTGAGCCATCTGTTTCCTGTCGGACCCCAACTGGGACATCTGTAAAAGGTGTGAATGAGCTGGACAGTGGGACAGGCTGCATCAGTGCTTATTGTAGAACTGCTGAAATGATTTTCATGACCAGTTCTGGGCTTGATGCTTCGTGTGAGTTTGTGCCAGTTGCACTGATCAGCACAAATCTAGAACAACTTCAGTTTTTCCAGATGGCCAGCCTTTTAAGCAACAGATAGCGCTGGTTTCGTATTGTTAGAGCTTTATGTGTCTGGGTGTGTGTGTGTGTAATACATTTTTGCATCATTGCTCACAGTGCTGTGTGACCATCAAAGGAAGGAATTAATACTGTGAGGCTGATCATCAAAGGAATTAACAATACTGGGAGTCTGCAGAACCTCCAGAGGCCTGTGCCAGCCAGGAGCTGAGTCCTGAATTAGACAGTCCTGGATTCTTACATTTTTGTTTTTTCCCACTTGGCTAAATTTTAAGCTTGGAAAAAAAATTTTTAACTACCAGGGAGACTGAATGTCTGAGTACCTACCTACTGCGTTGTGTAAAGATTATGAGGATTTCAAGGATTAGGAGGATTCAAGCTCTTTGTGAAAAGCTCACTTTGCTACCGGACCTAACGTATAAGAAATGTTCTGTAAATAGTAGTTACTGTTGAAAATGTGCATTAAGTTATATTGAGTGAGGTCAACCAGACGTGGAAAGAGAAGCACCATGTGCTGCTCCCTCTTCTTTGTGGACACTAGCTCTGAATCTTCGGATTCGAGTATGTAATCTGAAGGATCTGAAGAACCCATAAGAAAGCAACTATGGTGGGATGGAGACGGAGGAAAAGGAGTCAAGAAGTGGGCATAGTAGGAGAGGAGTGCTGTGAAGGGTTGTCTGATTTGACTTAAGTCCTGCTCAACAGGAGGGAAGCATGCCTGGTACTGTAAACCTAGTCAACTACCATGGCTGGCAAGGTCATAGACCTGAGAGAAGAACCTACTACCACCATTTTCCTAAACCAATATAATTTCTAGCTGCATTCTAAATGATTATCTTTACACCCACAGATAACTGATCAGCCTTGGGATTGCATAGCTTATGTTCATATAAGAAATGCTAGATGTATAAACATGCATATATATGTATATATATATATATATTATATGTAGGTACACACACACACACACACACACACACACACACACACACACAGAGGAGTGTTGGGGTAAGCCACTGTCATCTAGGGAATCCACAGAGTTTACTCCCTGGAATAGCCAGAGCATTGGACTTCTGGGAAAGGTAGAAGACTGAATCATGAAAAGGAGGAACCACTTGGCACATGCCAAGAAAGTAACACTTGGGAGTCAGAGGGCCGCCAAAGTGGAGAACTTGGCTGGAGCCCAGATAGTAAAAGTGATAGGTGGGGATCTCAGTGCTGCAGATGCAGAAAAAGAGTTGTGAGCTACGCAGAGAGACAGAAAGAACGAAAGGACAAACTCTGTTAGAACAAACAGCTCCCATCAAGGGGGTTGAAGGGACCCTAGAGGCGAGAGACCACTCAGGGACTCTGGCATTCTCCCTCCTACACCTCTTCAAACTGAGTGGTCTGACTAGGATCCTCACCTGAGTAGACTTTTCCTTCCCTGGCCCTCAAACCCCTTGGAGCAAGAAGCAGGCCCTCTGAAAGGGTCCCACACCTGGTTTCCTCATCAGCTTCCGTTCTCCTGGCCCTCCTTCAATATGTCTATACACGGAACAATAATAGTTAAATAAGGGAGAATAAATTTGGCGGGACACGGGAGGGGGTGGGGGGGGAGGGAAGAGGTGGGAGAGAAGTAGATGCAGTGCTCATGTGTGAAGCTCTTAAAATAAAATAGGGCCAGAGAGATGGCTCTGCGTTCGGAGCATTGGCTGCTCTTCGGGAGGACCCAGGTTTGAGTCCCAGTGCCCATGTGGTGGCTTACAATTGTCCATAACTCCACTTCCAGGATATCTGAGGTGGGCACCAGGCATGCGTGTGGTGCACAGACATACATGCAGGCAAAGCACTCATACACATAAAATAAATTAAATTAAAGAAAAAACTTAATAAAGACTAGTAAATAAAATAAAACACAGCCCTAAACCACTCTCAATTTGCAAATTCTGTATTCTCCACGTGTAAAGATGTGGAATGATTTTTGATCTGTTAGCTGTGCCTACAATATTCTTCTATAACCAAAATGATTGTTTGAATATTTTATTTTAGTTTAATGGACTTTTAAATAGGATTCAATGCCTTTTTATTTCTAAGCATTTTCAATTCTTAGAAAATGAACTAACATCATTAGAACAGAATGTGTGCACTTAAAAAAAAATTGCATTAAACTTGGGAACTGTTGACGTCCTACAGACGAGGAATGCATTTCTAACGCCACTCCCTGCCTTTGCATTCTTGCTGCTCCCACATATGCTATGCCTGGGGAGTCTTGGAAGCTTTGCTTTCGGATTGGTTAGTGTAATCTTAAAGATGGTTCAGTGATACAGCCATGCTCAAGCAAAAGTAAGAGCTGGCCTTCCAGGAGGTGGCGTTTGTGCCAGCGTGGAGGTACAAGGTTGCCGTGTGTAGAAGCTGCACATGCTCCTTTGTGCTCTAGTGTGGTCTTGAAATCCTGCTTTCTGTTCCTGACCTTGAAGAAAGGAAGGCAGTGAAAATGTGGTATAAGACTAGGAGGAGATGGGGAACGGGGCAAGTCTAGAGGAAGCTGGCTCCACCGCTTCAAACTGTTAATTAGGAGAAAATGAGGAAAAGGCAGGAGGTTCGAAAGGAGGGTTGGTACAGCCTCATGAAGTGAATGCTATTACTTATTGTCTTTCTCTCTTTTTTGGATTTTAAAATGTGGGTCTTTCCATATCATCTATATATGAGTAAATGGAAAATGGTACCATTTTACACTGTTACCTATAGCGCGCGTATGCATGTTTATCATAGCACACACACAGAGAGGTCAGAGGATGTCTTCTAGTAGTTGGGTCTCTCCTTCCATCCACCATGGAAGTCCTGGGGACCCAGGTTTCATCAGACTTGGCAGCAGGTGCCTCTACCAGCCGAACTACCCCATTGTCCCTACACCTCACTTACTGTGACTGTCTTTCTTGTAAGTGAGTAGGAATCTGGAGTCTGGCCACGGAACATTTCATGGTACATCTGAGTAACATGCAGCCAGGGCCATACCCTTGAGTTGTTCCCACTGTTTACTATTGTAACCCAAGGTCTGCAGCAAGTTTCCTTTTGCTCATTTTTCTGTATTTTGCAGTCATTTCCCCTAAGGCCACCCTGTCTCTTTTCTTTGTTCTGCAGCACTGGGGATTAAACCCAGGGCCTTGGAGTGCTAGGCGACTCCACTATTGAGCACTATCCCCAGACCTCCTTCCCTTTAAATTTTGAGGCAGTCTCATAAGGTTGCCCGGCTGGCCTTGAACTTGTGATTCTTTTCCCTCAGCCTCACTTGTAGTGATGTTTGGAACTATGGGTCTCTGCCAGTTTATAAAGTACTTATAGAGAAAGTCCTTGTCTTGGACTTGGATTATTTCTCTCTCAAAGCACATATCCATCATCTCCTAGAAGATGTGGTGTTGCTGAATTGAACATGAAAAAACAAGGGTGCCATGATTTGTTATTTATTGTCTAACCTGTCAGCATTTAATAGTGTGCATCCCCTCTCCTCTGCATGCGCCTCGGTGTGCTTAGGGCATCAGAGGGACAGTTTTCAGGTCTTGGCTCTTTGCTTCCACTGTGGGGTCGGCGGGGGATCAAACTCAGGTTGTCAGGCCTGTGTGGCAATCATTTCTAAGTGGATTTGTTGGCAACATTCAAGTTAATATGAAAACCTCAACTCTGCAAATACTGTCCAGTGAAAACATTTGCTGGGTCAGTAACTTTTTGCTAGGCCGTTTCCTTTGCTGTGACCTTCATGAATCGGCTTTCTCTGTGGGGATAACGATGCTTTTGTTTCTCTCTCCCTACCTTCTGGATCTTCAGCTATGACAGAGACTCCACCTTCAATGTGTTTGTGGGAAAAGGCCAGCTGATTGCAGGGATGGACCAAGCCCTGGTCGGGATGTGCGTAAACGAGAGGCGTTTCGTGACGATCCCTCCAAACCTCGCCTATGGAAGTGAAGGAGTTTGTACGTTTTCACTCTTTTTATAGACACATTGGCATGCAGGCTCCGCAGCCAACCTGACTGGAGAATTTGGGGTCTTTAATAGGGGAAAAGAAAGGCTGAACACCCACAGCTAGCTTTTCCATTGTAGATTTCTCTCTTGGACATAGAAGAAAGGGTCAGCCCAGGAATATCTAATGAACTCTTGATGAGAGGAGACTCTTTCCTCTCTCTCACTTACCTTAATTTTATTTGGAGGAAGGATGTAGGAAGAGTGGGCCTTTTGGAATTGTACATCAGTGATGGGTTCGAATTCTTTTGACTTCTGGTACATTGATAGCAGTCTTCAATGGACTTTTCCCTTGTGGGATGTGAAGAAATGTTTATTTAACCCACTTAGGTCATTGATAGCAGACCAAGGGTTCCCACCTAAATCCAGCCTGGTGAACCAGTGAGTTTTTTGGAGTAACTTACAGAGCATAGCGGAGGGGTTCAAGGGATGTGAGTGACTCAGAAGCTCCAGGGTCAGTCAGAAGCCCACTGTACCATGGGTGATGCCACATAAAAGCTGCATCTCTGAGTACCCTGCTCTACTGAGAGGCAGCTCTTCAGAGCACAGTTCTCCTCCGTAGCCACTGTTCACACTTTTACAACGTTTGGGAAAAACCAAGTAAATCTTGTAACCTTTACATTAGCTCCGCAGCCTGCTTCCCCCCCCCCCCCCACCCGAGGGAGTGATTCAACATGGAGAAAATAGCTGTTCCAGCTTTCTAGGGATCTCTGTATCGCCAGGAGATGGCAGCCTTGCAGTGTGAATTCACTTTAATTTCTAGCTGGTGTGATCCCTCCAAACTCAGTACTTCATTTTGATGTGCTCCTGATGGATATTTGGAATTCTGAAGACCAGGTTCAGATTCAGACGTATTTCAAGCCCCCCACTTGTCCTCGGACTATCCAGGTGTCTGATTTTGTGAGGTACCATTACAACGGAACGTTCTTGGACGGGACACTGTTCGATTCCAGGTAAGTCCCACTGTTGGTGGCAGCGTGTGAAATGCCGTTTGCCTCCTTCTGGTTCCTTCTGTCATGTCTTCTTTCTCTGCCTATTTGGAAACCAGAAAATGTACCCTACCAAACTATACCTAGGACCAGATCCCATCCCATATAGTTTTGGTTAGTGTCTGATTCTTTGTGGTGCCAGAGTCAAAATTTAACACCTTAGAAAAAATGAAAAACGATCTTGATTTAATGTAAACCATATATCTGAAGATCTGCCCTTGTGAAGAGCCACATTTCCCAGTAAGCTCATGAGTGTTTGACTCATTCATATAATTCTCCCATGAAAAGAGAAGGGGAAAAATGAAACTCCAGAGCAGTATGAGGCTAGGATAAAAACCGGGAACTCTCTGGGGTTTTCTGTGAGGACAGAATGTTCATGGGTGGGATAGCTGTTGACTGCTGCTATAAATATGAGCTTTTCGCTTCTTTCTAATATCAGGGAGCAAAAATGGGAAATACCTGTCACTAGGGATGCGTGTGGGCTCTTTGTTTACCTGAGACTTGGGAAGCAAAAACCCCAAGGGATGAATTAGAATTGGGATGGAACTTGTTTCCTCCCTTGTTTTTTGTTTTTTTGTTTTTCTTTTAGCCACAATCGAATGAAAACCTACGACACGTACGTGGGAATTGGATGGCTGATTCCGGGAATGGACAAAGGGCTGCTGGGCATGTGTGTTGGGGAGAAACGTATCATCACCATCCCTCCTTTTCTGGCCTATGGAGAAGAGGGAGATGGTAAGTCCCCTTTCTCAGAGCTTCTCTCATTCGTCTTTATATGTTTATTTTTATTTATGAGTATATGTGTGTTCCTGCTTGTCTGTATGTGCACCACATGAGTGCATTGCCCTCAGAGGCCAGAAGAGGGCTTCAGGTCCCCTGGAGCTGGAGAGACAAGCTGATGTGAGGTGCCTGATGTGGGTGGGTGCTGGGAACCGAACCTGGATCTTCTGCAAGAGCAGTAGATGCTCTTACACTGGGCCATCTCTGAGCCATCTCTAGCTTCATTGTTCTTACTTTTATTTGTAGAGTTCAGTTCTTTTCATCCATGAAATACACCAGTCCCTTTGCTCTAGACCAACACTACCACCATGGTAGCCACTAGCTACCACATGTGGCTGCTTACATTTAAGTGAAAATGAATTAAAATTAAAATTCAGTTCTCGTCACATCCTTACATTTCAGATATGCAAGAGCCACACATTGCCGAGGGCTCCTGAGTTTCTACACAGTTACCTTTCATTCCCATCATTGCAAGGGTTCTGTTGGAGAGTGCTAGTCAGGATGACCTTCTGTGTGGAACTTGCCTTTGCTCATGGCCGTTGGTGTTCATGTAAACACCGTGTCTCTCCCCACCTTGCCAGCTGCAGCCTGGGGCACCAACATCTCTTACTTTTTATCTGTAAGCAGTATTTGATCTAGACAGTTTAAAAAGATGTAAACATCAAAGTCAAGATTTAGCCACTAATGTCTGAGCTGGCGAATTTCCCAGCTTTCCACCTTTATTTGCTTTATGAGTATGTGTGTGTTCTGTCCGGACAAACTCAAAGCGTCACATTGGCTGTGGATATGGTGGAGTTGGTAGAGTGCTTTGCCTAGCATTTGTGAAGTCCCCAGTTTGATTCCCCAGCACATGGGGGTGCGTGCTTCTAATTTCAGTACCTGGGAGGCGAGAGCAGGGGGATCAGGAGTTCAAGGTCATCCCCAGCTACAGAGTAAGTTGGAGGACCCCATCTCAAAGTAAAATAAAATAATTATTTTATTTTATATTAAGAGAAGTAGAGTGTTGGCTGATATATAAGGTTTATTGGTTATTCATATTAAATTTCACACATTTGATCATTCTGACAGTTGGACACAACAGAGACCTTTAGGCATTTAAGTAGTAGGCATACATGGAAGAAGGAATAGAAATGAGAGCAGGGCATGCTGGCATACTCCTGTAATAGCAGATGAGAGGCTGAGCTGGAGGAGGATCATGAGTTCAAGGAAGGCTGGTAGGTAAGACCCTATTTAAACACACACACACACACACACACACACACACACACACACACATACACACACAAGGAATACAAATGAAAACATGGTGCTATTGAAGAAGTTGAATGGTACTCAGCTTACTATAACCAATGTAATCTTTTCCAAGCTGTTTTCTGTCTCTGTAGTCTGTAGAGCAAGGGAGAGGGGGAGTCTGAGGGAATGGGGCTAAACCTTTCTACATTTTCTGTTTGCATGCTTGAGATCTGCAAACAGCTCTTCTGGTGGTACTTTTCTGTTACTGTGATAAAAAACCATGACCAGAAACAATTTATAGAAGGAAGGGTTTATTTGGGCTTATAAATCTGGGGAATGAGTCCACCATGGCCGGGAGGCATGGCAACAAGCCACAGGCATGGTAGCTTGAGTGAGGTGAGAGCTCTCATCTTCAAATTTGTGTACAAAACCAGAGGCAACTGGGAGGTACAAGGCTTTTAATCTCAGTGTCTGTCCCCAGTCACAGACTTCTCCAGTAAGGCTTTGCCGCCTAAACCTCATAATCAGTATTACCAATGGGGGAGCAAGTGTTCAAATGCCTGAGACTATGGGGGACACCTCTCTTTCAAACCACTGCAATGTCTATTTTTTTTTTTTGTTGGTGCTTGTGGTCAGACTTGTGCATGCAGAAATGTGCTATCCCATTGACTACAAACCATTTATGTTCAGGTTGTCTCATTCATGGCCAATAGGAGTGCATTCATTTTGGCTCCTAAATCTTTTGCTTTGTAGCCAAATCTGGCCTTGAATTCCTGATCCTCCTGCCTCAGTCTCCCAAGTGCTGGCAAAATATTTTGGATATCACCTAAATAGCAAAACAAGACCCCCAGCCTAATATGAGAATTGTATTCATTCATTTAAAGTAGATGACTAGTGCTTAAATATTTAAAATGACAATTTAAAGGTACTTTATATTTATGCAATACTTTCCTGTGCTCAGCTATGCAAGTATACTTTAAATGTTTGAATTTTGTGGTATATAAATTATACCTCAGGAAAGCTGTGAAAATATTCGGTGAGTATATGTTAGTGCTAGGGACATTTAAATTCTGCAGTTGATTTTGATGCTTTCCTTTTGGGACTGGAGCAGTAGTAGATCACTCTCTTTGGACGTGCAGGCTTGGGCCTAATTTTTAACAGCACAAGGAAAATGAAACAAAAGGAAAGAAACTTCTTTTTTAAAACATTTTTTTCATACAACATATTTTGATCGTAATCTTTCCCTTTCCCAACTTCTCTCAAATCCTCCCCACCTGCCTACTCACCCAACTTCATGCACTCTCTCTCTCAAAAAAGAAAAAAAATAAACAAACTAAAAAAAAAAAAGAAAAGAAAACCAATAAGACAAAAAATACCCAAACAAAACAAACAGCGGATGAAAACATGTAGTCCATTTTGTGTTGGGCCTGCCTTTAAATATGGTTGATAATCCCACTGACACTTCATTTGAGAAAACTGGTTTTCCCTTTCTCAGTAGGTATCAATTGCAGATAGCTTCTTGGTTAGGGTAGACGTGGTATTCGCTTCCCCTATTCAGGGCTGGGATTTTGTCTGGTTTGAACCTGTGAGGGTCCTGGGCATGCTGTCACGGTTTGTGAGTTCAGATGTGCATCAGTCCTGTTGTGTCTGGAAGACGCTAAAGAAACTCCCTATATCCTCTTTATCCAAAAGCATAAAATATGTGGTCTGTTTACCTCCTGAGTCTTCCAACTTCTGGCGAGAATGTTTCAATTCCAGCATATATATGTATGCTATACAACATACGTAAATAATTGTCATTCTGTATAGTTTAGAGAATAATGAAAAAAGAATACAAGCATTTTTTTCTTTTTTGTTTTTTTTTTTTTTTTTTTTTTTTTTTTGGTTTTTCGAGACAGGGTTTCTCTGTGTAGCTTTGCGCCTTTCCTGGAACATCACTTGGTAGCCCAGGCTGGCCTCGAACTCACAGAGATTCGCCTGGCTCTGCCTCCCGAGTGCTGGGATTAAAGGCGTGCGCCACCACCGCCCGGCTCATTTTTTTCTTTTTTGAGCAAGGTCTAATTTAGTGCAGGCTGGCCTTGAGTTCATTATATAGTTGAGGATAACCTTGAATTCTCATCACCCTCCACCTCCCCAGTGCTGGGATTACACTTGTGTGCCACCATGTCTGGTTTTACAGGCATCACTTTTTGTCTTCCATGTTTTTGTTCTGAGGTTGGTTGAATCCGTGGATGTAGAACCCATGAATACAGAGGCTAGACTGTGTCCAGTGCATCCTCTCTTAGATCCATCTACGAGAAATAGCACCGTGCAGAAATGAGATGTTAGAAAGGATGTAAAAACTATTTTTGGATTATGCGTATCCTCCTTTTCTTTGTTATCTAACTTCTGTCTATTTATATTTTGTTTTGGATAAAGAACTTTACATTAAAAAAAAAAGAAGTGGCTCTTGGTTTTAAAGAACAAGACTGTGTAGTGTTTTCCAGGGCAAAGTCACAGGTTTGGAATTTGCACATTTGAATGCTTACAATGCATTTGTGCAGACAGAACCCACAGGAGGTATGGATTTGGATTTCCATGTGGATGCACACTGCCCACAGAGAGCGTCTCATTGCCATCTGAGCATCTGAAGTATGATCATGGCGGTAGTATGCGCCTATGTTAGCTTGTTCTCCCCGAGTCAGTCAGGCATGCTGTGCCCACTAGCCCATGGTTGGACACCAAGGTGAGACACTCGTTACACAACACAGAGAACGGAGTATTTGTTTCCTTGGCTTGAAAACTTCAAGGAATGCGGAATACCAACACAGAGGGCATGAGTGGTGGTCTAAGCACTTCCCAAATTTGTGTCTGGAATGAAGGGTTCTTTCATTTACTCTAGGGAAAGACATCCCTGGGCAGGCGTCCCTAGTCTTTGATGTTGCATTGTTGGACCTCCATAACCCCAAGGATAGTATTTCCGTTGAGAACAAGGTGGTTCCTGAGAACTGTGATAGAAGAAGTCAGAGTGGGGACTTCCTCAGGTATCATTACAACGGCACACTTCTGGATGGCACCCTCTTTGATTCCAGGTAAGGAATCTACTTTTCACTCATGAGAACATCTGCCTCTTCAGGAAAGTCTGACTGACCACGGTTGACCATGGTCTAAGTTTACCATCAGTGCTGACTCTTATTTTAATCCTCAGTACAGGTCTCTGTTTTCAGATTCTGAATTTGCTCTTAGGTGTTTACAAGGGTTTCCTGATTTAGATGCCCCTGAGAGAAAATGGGAGGGACTTACCCTAGATACCTATTGTATTCCTTCCCACTCTGAACCCCACTGTAGACTCCAAGAGGTAGAGTGGTCAGAAGTGAGGTCACAGAGAAACAGTGGACAAAGAACCAACTCTCGGTGGTGCCCGAGCGTCCTGACATTGGATAGTGTTGGAGCTCTCTGAACATCAGTTCAGTTTATTCTTGTTTCAACATGTTCTCCGAGCTGGTTCAGTTAAGGTATTGGAAAGGCTGTGTAAATGTTAAAGGATGTCCCGCTGGAGGAGACTGCTGGATGCCTTCAGCTCCCTGTGGAATGGATGCTGCAGAGGGTAATTCCTCTGCCACTTCATCAGCAATTCCACACATGGCTTCAGTGTACAATGCCCGTGGCAAGCTGTGGCATGTCTTGTTCATTCAGGTGGCAGGTTAGTTTTGCAATCACTCTTTTAGCTTCCTATAAACAAGTAGCGACAGAACCTCCGTGTCTCTGAGGTAATAGACTTCTAATTTGTTTACACACCCAAAGCATCAAAGGAGGACTTTCCTTTGGTATTCTTTTTATTGGGATAACTCATCCTTCCTATTCTTGAGATCTGTTCTACATTTTTTTAATTACATTTTTTCATGCAAAAAAATAGTCCCCATATGGTTCAAAGTAAAACTAAGCAATAAATTAAGATATTCAATATACCTGTCTGTTTGCCTTATTTGTCCTAGTCTTTAGAGTTAACAGTCTTAATTAATTAATTAATTAATTTAGATTTATTTATTTTAGGTATGTGAGTGTTTTGCCTACATTTATGTATGTGTACCTCATGTGTGTCCGGTGCCCACAGAGGTCAGAAGAAGTAATTGAATCTTTGGAACTAGAGTTATGGATGGTTGTGAGCCACAATATGGGTGCTGGGAACTGAACTTGGTCTTTTGCAAGAACCATCTCTCTAGCCTCAATTTAACCATTTTTATAAATGTCTCTCTTACTCTTCCTTTTCCTCCCCCATCCCCTCTCTTCTCCTTTCTCCTCCATTTCTCCCCCCTCTTCTTCTCTTCATTCTTTTTGTTTGTAATTTGGGATCAAACCCTACGGCTTCATATTGAGCTAAAACCCAAGCCTTTTTTAAGTTTTTGAAGTGGGATATTCCTGTGTAGCTTACACTGGCCTTGAACTCCTGAACTGAAGGCGATTCTGGTAGAGTGGTATGTGCCTGTGTTCCCAGCTATTTGGGAGGTTGAGGCAGGAGGATTACTTGAGCTCAGATGTTGGAGGCTAGCCTGGGCAACATAGGGATTTCTCTGTTGAAGGAAGGGAGGGAAGGAAGGAAGGAGGTTGACAGATTATTTTCTGGGCATATTATATTTCTGCCCACATGATAGAACTATTGTTTCTGCAACTTTTGAGTAGTTTTCTACTTGAGTACAATGGGATCTTGCCTGTCCCAAACAACATAGTATTCCATTGTATAGATTTTGTCCTAAACTTGGACAATCACTTCTTTTTTGGGACCATTTATGGTTTTATTACCCTTTGACATTTAAAAGTTGTAATTATTTTTGTACTTAAGTCTTGGAATATATAGTTGTTTCCAAGAAGAATCTTCAGGTCAAAGCTTATATGTATGTGTGTGTATATATTTAATTTTAGTTATTCTTAATCAAAATAGAATTATATCACTTTCCCCTTTCCTGTCCACCCTCTTATGTGTATTTTTATAGCTTTTGATATATATTCTCCGGGTATCATTTAGAAGTAAGAGCCAGGTTTGGTTTCTTATGTCTTCAACCCTACCACTTGGAAGACTGAGGCAGGAGGATTGTCTCAAGTTTTGATGCTAGCTTGGCCTCAAAACACAAAGCAAAACAAATTAAACTTTGTTAACTTTCAAGAGGAAAATCATGCCTATGGTTTTAATCTGTAGTTCTTTGATTATTGTTTCCAAATATTTATTTGGATATCTTTTATTATTATTATTTCCTATTTTATATTGATGATATTTAATTTATCATTTTCTTATTGATTTGAAGAAATTAATCCTTTTATGGCTGATATTGTTGAAAGCATTTTCCTCTGTTTACATTTTAATTTTTGTTCTATATTTTTAGTATTTGGACTATAATACAGCATGGGAAAGTTCTCCTGTCTTGCATTTGCCTATCTGATTGGCATTCTAAGTAAAACCTATTTCTGGGTACCTTTCCCCCTAGAACTGGGGAAATTTCTGATATGATTTTATTGAAAATGTTTTCTATGCCTTGAACATGAAATTCTTCTCCTTTTCCTGTACCTAGATTTGGGGTTTAAATTATATTCCACAGATCTTGGATATTCTGTTCATATTCTACTATATTACTTAATCTGTCTTTGATTACAATTCCTCTACCTTGTCTTCAAGCTATGAAACTCTGTCTTCCTGTTGATCCCCTCTGCCGGTGAGTCTCTCAACTTAGATGACATACTGAAATTTTCATTTCTCGTATTTCAATTTTGATTTTTTCAGTGTTTTAAAAAAATCACATGTATGAATGTTTGTTTGTGTGCACATTTATGTACACATGAGTGCAGGTATCTGCAGAGGCCACATTCCCATGGAGCTGGAGGTACAGGAAGGTTTGGGCCATTGGTCGGGGTGTTGGGAACTGAACTGGGGTCTTCTCTCTTAACCATTGAGCTATCTCTCTGGCTCCTCAGTATTTCTCTTTATTAAATCCCACTTTTATATGTTGTATTGACTTCCTTATTTCATTCATTTATTTCTGTTCTCTCTTAATTGATTCATGAGTTTGTGTTCTGTTTGATTTCCTAGAATATACTTACAATTATTCTTTTGAATTTTTTTCCTGGGATTTCATCTAATTCCTTTCCTTTTCTTTCTTTCTTTCTTTCTTTCTTTCTTTCTTTCTTTCTTTCTTTCTTTCTTTCTTTCTTTCTTTCTTTCTTCCTTCCTTCCTTCCTTCCTTTCTTGTTTGTTTGTTTTGTTTGTTTGTTTGTTTGTTTTGAGACAGGTTTTGTCTGTGTAGTTTTGGTGCCTGTCCTGGATCTCACACTGTAGACCAGGCTGGCCTTTAACTCACAGAGATCCGCCTGGCTCTACCTCCCGAGTGCTGGGATTTAAGGTGTGCTCCACCACTGCCCGGCCTAATTCATTTTCTATGTAGGCCAGCCTGTGGAATTGGTAATTTTTGATGGAGTCAGGTTGCATTTGTTTTACACAGTCCTTGTGTTCTTACACTGGGACTTGTGCATCTGGGCTTAGGTTATATTTTTGTTCCTGCTCTTTTCACCTTCACCCCTATTTTTTTCACTGGAAGCGTCTGCAGTGCTCAAGAGGGACTGGGCTTCATTAACTTGAGGTGTCACTTTTGTCTGCTAGAATGGCGCTGAGGGCACCAGGCTCAGTCCCCAGTACTTCTAGAGAGTAGAATACTACCTCCCAAAACAATTACTGTTAAAGGGAAGGCCCACTATGAAATTACAAGATAAACAAAACACGACCATTGTTTAAACATTAATTATTTTAGGAGGTTGGAAACATTGATAGTACTTTGTATGCTCTGCTGTGGGTGTGAGTGGGAAGGGAAAAAGCAGAGGAAGACTATTAGTATTGAGTTGATAAAAAAAAAAAAAAAGAGGAGAGAAATGTAAATACCAGGAACAAATAGGGAACTGGGAAGGAGATAGGCAACTCCCATCAGCTCTGTTTTGTGTGGCTGTTTCTTACATTCCTTTTCCTTTTATAATGTGACCATACAGGTGGTAAGTACAATACGTTGTTTCTACAGATGCTCACGTGTTCCGCATTCCAGGGGAGCATTTCTTGGGCTGTGTCCTCAGATTCTATGGTTTAGCTGTTCTGGGGTGTGGTGGTGCCTATGGCCCTTTGGCATTGGAATTTTGAGTAATTTCCACAGCTGCTGTGGGTGTCCCTTATGAATGACCTCATCTTTTCCTTCTTTCTTAGCTACTCACGGAACCACACCTTTGACACATACATTGGGCAGGGCTATGTGATTCCTGGGATGGATGAAGGCTTACTTGGTGTTTGCATTGGAGAGAGGCGAAGGATTGTGGTCCCTCCTCACCTGGGCTATGGAGAAGAAGGAAGAGGTGTGTATTACCTGCCCTCCTCACTAACTGGTTGCTTCCACGTTGTTCAGGTCAGCACTTCTAGAGACAAAACCAGGAAGCCAAATGCATTATATGACTCCACCCCACTGATGGCTTTCATGTCCAGAGCTGCTTGGTTGCAGCTGTGTCCCCTACCCATTTTCCATTTCTTTCAGAAAAATTTAAAATCTACACCAGTGTTGAAAGGGTTGCACAGTAAATTCTACTTTGTTTCACCAATTGTTAACATTTTACTCTATCTGTCTGTGTGTCTATCTATGATTATATATTATTATATATTTATTTTTATTTTATATGTATGAGTATTTCACCTGTGTGTATGTAAGTGTACTATGTGTATGCCTCCTGAGGAGGCCAGGAGAAGACACTGGATCCCCTAGAACTAGAGTTAAAGTTAATGAGCTGCTGTGTGGGTGCTAGGAGCTGAACCTGGGTCCTCTGGAAGAGTAGCAGCCCGTGTTCTTAACTGATGGGCCATCTTTCCAGCCCCAACATTTTACTATAGTTTAACTGCCTTTATATTTCATCATTTATTTTAAATAAAGTGGTTGAAAGTAAGTGTAACTTCACACCCCCCCGTTTTTATTTTGCACACGAAGAAACGCCCCCCCCCCCCCCCATTTAACTACACAGTTGAGCAGCATTAGTGAATTTAGTGAGTTGTATAGCCAGCACCTTAACTCTAGGGACATTTTGTCACCTTAGGAGCAAACTTCCTTTAAAAAAAAATTGTAGAAATAGCTAAGTGTGGTGGCACAGACCTGCAGTCCCAACACTTTAGGGGTAGAAAGCAGGAGGATCAGGAACATTGTCATTCTTGGCTACATAAGGAATTTGAGGCTAACCTGAGCTAAATGGGACCTTGCATCAAAAACAAAAACAAGCAAACAAACAAACAAAACACTACAAAAAAAAAAACCCAGACAAAGTAGATGCAAATAATATATTTTATCTTTGGGATCAAAACAATAGATAAATAAGACCTCCAGATCTCCCTAAATCACACCATGCAAAGTTAATGCTACTGTGATAGATGTTAGGGTCCTGGAGAATCCCTACAAAAGACCACCATCCACATATGCAATCAGCAAGAGGGTTATTATTCCAGCATGCTGGAGTCGACCATCCCACACAAAGGCAAATTGGGATGACCTGGAGAGGAGCCTGAAGGCTCCTTTTAAACACAGCCAAGGGAAGTTCGGCCATCTTTGATATCATTGGTTTAAGGAGTGGCAATCGTGTTAGTATGATTTAATTGGCCAGGGCTAGTCAGGGGCTGGTTAAGGCTATAGTTTTTCCTTTTTGGGCCGGCCTGGACAAGTCCCAAGCTTGGTCCTTATTTGATTATCTGCTGACTGTGGCTCAGGCCTGGCCTGGCCTGGTACTGCGTATACCAGGCCTCCTCGTCCTTGCTGTCGTAGGTGTTGTTGGAGACTCATTGTCCTTTGTTCATGATTCTCTCAGAAACTACTTGTTCAGTCTCAGGAAACGGAAATTGAGGCTTGATGTCTGAGAGAAGACTGAGCAGCCTGTTAGGGCGTCTGTTTGGTCCTCTCAATAGTCATATTACATAAAATGTGTCCATGGATCTCTGAATATTTCCTTCTTAAAAGGGTATTTGCTGGTGTGACCTTGAAGGACCTTGAAGCAGGGATTGTGTTCTGGATTATCCAGATGGCCCTGAAATGCTTTGAGGGTCTTTGAGGGGGGCAGGATGCGAGCTGGATGAGAAGCCAAGTAAGCTTGGCTGAGACAGAGGCCGTGGCCATGGTCACTGATGCAGGTTGCCTTTGGTGGGGGGGGGGGGGACAAGGGAACTCTCTCCTGAGGCCTCCAAAAGGAGCATATCCCCGGCCGGTGCCTTTAAATTATGCCTCTGACTTCCAGAGCTGAGTCTGTTTGCTTGTCCTCTTTCCCCGTCTCTTCCTGTTACCCCACCCCCATCTCTCTATCTTCCCTTCTCTCTCTTTTCCTTACAGTGCTGGGCATGGAACTCACAGCCCTGTGCAGCCCGGGCAAGTGCTTCACTGCCGGCTTCATCCCCAGCTCAGTTTTTGTGGTTTCAGGCCCCCAAATCTGAGGTAATTTCTTATCCCAGTAGTAGATATTTCTGTACATTTGGGTATATCTCTAAGTTAAAAAAAAGTGTATGTGCTCAGCATGGGAGGTGGAGGCAGAACAATTGAAAGTTCAAGTCCAACCTGGACTACGTAGGTAGGCCCTTTCTCAAAGACAGAGGGGAAGAATAAAGAAATATCTACCTATACTAATACATACTGAAAGAGATTATCTTTTCATCATATTGTGTTGTAATTCCTTTCGTCACCCAGGTTGATGTGAACAGTTTTATATGTCAACAGGTATTTTTGGTTGTGCACCTAGCCTTTAACAGCCAAGCCATCTCTCCAGTCCATCAACAGATACTTTTAATAGCTACCTAGTATTTAATATTTGAAATCATGTTTATATTTGTTTTTGTTATTGTGTTTTTTTCCTCTGGCGTTAGTTCTTGCTGACTTGCTTAGACTTCCTTGGGGATAATTGATGCTGTTTTTTTAAAAATCATGGTTTTATATTCTTTTTGCTGCTGGGATTCTGGCTATTCTCATTGGCTAAATATACTCACTTTGTTAGCCCTCTTCTGATTTCTATTCACATATGATAGGGATCTTGGGAATTTTCTTAGAGATTTCCTCACAAAGGATCCAAGATGAATCAAACTGATTGGAAGCTAGAGGGTACAACTGAGAAGCATTTTTTCCTCTCTGACTTAAACTTCTGATTTTCTGGGCCATAAAGGATCATACTTTAAGAAATCGGAGCTGGCAATGAATGCTGTAATCTCAACACTCAGGAAGCAGAGGCCGAGTTCAGAGACTTAGGAGTTGTAGGTCATGTTCAGTGTCTTAGTTACTTTCTATTGCCCTGATAAGACACCGTGACCATGGCAACTTGTAGAAGCGTTTATTTGGGGCTTACAGTTTCAGAGGGTTGGAGTCCGTGACGGCAGAGCAAAGGCATAGTAATGCAAAAGCATGGTGGCATGAATAGCCAAGAGCTTAGCTCTGTAAGAAGGAGGCAGAAAGAGTTAGCTAGGAATGGCATGGGCTTTTGAAACCTAGTGACTCACATCCTCCCACAAGGTCACATCTTCTAATCCTCAATCAGTTTCACCCACCTGGGACCAAGCATTATTCAGTATATGAGCCCACAGGGTCATTCTCATTCAAACCACTACACTCAGCTGATAGTGACTTTGAGGCCAGTCTGGGCTACATTAGACCCTGTTTAAAAAAAAAAAAGGAAAGAGAGAGATAGATACAGAGGGAGAGAGAAAAAAGATGAGGAAGAAGAAGAAAAGAAAAAAGATGAGGGATATACCTCAGTGGTAAAATGCTTGCCTAGCATACATGAGGCCCTGGGTTCAACCATCCATCATGAAATGAATGAATGAATGAATAAATAGGTAAAATAGGTCTTGCTTCATGTCCTGTTTAGTGTTTCGACACTACTGTTTTATCAGTGCCAGCCAGGTTTTAGTTCTGGTCAACCACACACAGAAGCAGATAGTTTGAGTATTCTTATTTCATTATGACTTGAAGAATAATCCTTCCTGTCATTAAAAAAAGAACACACTGATGAAAACCATTTGCTTAAAGTGTTTTTTTTCCTTTTGGCTCTCCATCAAGTATGAGACTGAGGTCTGCACAGACTTAAATGGGGCTCTGGGAAACCTCCAGAGAATCATAAATGTTATGAGCAAGAGGCTGCTCCATCCTGAATCCCATGTTGAAGTGTAAAACCCGGGTACTCTAGGGGGGGATTTACTGCCTCGGTGCTCTGGATTAGCACTTTTCTGCCTTGCCGTGTTCCTCAAGGACAGCTCTGGATTGTGGACACTTAGAGTGTTTGCGGCTCTGAAGTGCAGCTTTCTTTGTTAGAGAAGCGAGCTCCCTTGTGGTTTGCTGGGTAACTGTCTTTTAAGTTAAAGTTAAACTGTCTTTTAAGGGAAAAAGAAAGTGAACAAAATAACTGCTGTTTTGCCCACTGGTGTCTGGGATTGTGTGTGTGTGTGTGTGTGTGTGTGTGTGTGTGTGTGTGTGTGTGTTGTAGATGTGTGCGTACACATAGGTGTTTGTGCATGTGTGTGCACATTGGGTGGAGGCCTGAGGTTGACGTCAGGTGTCTTTTCTTTTTTTTTTTTTTTTTTTTTTTTTTTGGTTTTTCGAGACAGGGTTTCTTTGTGTAGCTTTGCGCCTTTCCTGGGACTCACTTGGTAGCCCAGGTTGGCCTCGAACTCACAGAGATCCACCTGGCTCTGCCTCCCGAGTGCTGGGATTAAAGGCGTGCGCCACCACCGCCCGGCCAGGTGTCTTTTCTTGATTGCACTTCCTTCTATTTTTTTCAGACTGAGTTTCTCTGAACCTGAAGCTCATCTGTTTAGTTAGTTGACCAGCCAGTGAGCTTCAGCCTAGGGTTGCAGGCATGCAGTCTGTGCCCAGAGGTTTACATATTCTGGGGATCGGAATTCAGCCTATCATGCTTGTGTGGCAGACACTTTGCTGACTGAGCCGTGTCCCCAAACCCTCTGGGACTTCTTGCACAAAAGCTCATGGAAAACTGAAAACAGTTGTGGACACTGTTACTATAATAAGGCTTGTCATAGAAACTTGAGGACCAGACATTTGATCCTTAATATTCACACAAAACAGCCAGATATGGTGGTTTTGGTGTATACACTGAGGAGGCAGAGACAGCTGGATCCCTGGGGCTCCCTGAGTGAGCCCAGATGACTTGTTGAGTTCCTGAACAGTGGGAGACCGTGTCTTAAAAAGAAAAAGCAAGAAAGAAAAGTGGACAGTGCTCATGGAACCACACCAGAATTTGCCCGCTGGCCTGTATACTTGTGCGTATATACTTACACACACATGACCGTGCACGAAAGAAAGTGTTACTGTAACCACTGTTTAGATAAGATAGTAAGACCCATAAACGTTGAGCACTTTCCTTAAGGCCACAGAATGGAGCCACAGTTAGACCCACAGCTTTCTAATGTGTCTGTGTCAGAGGACAAGTCCCCATTAGGCAGTGACTTGTTGGTTTCCATAAGTTGTGAACTGAGAACTCAAACCAGAAGTTCCAGAGATCTCAAGGGGAATTAGTAACTACCAGAAAGTGGAAGAGTGTTCTGCTGGGCCAGGCAGCCTGCTAACAGCCTTTGTGTCTGCCTTGCTGGCTCTTTGGGGGGCTCAAGACTAACTCTTAGGGTTCAAGGTCTATTCTCTGGTTTTATAGGTGAAGAAACTCCACTTAGATGCACTGAGTAATTTCGTGACCATGTTCTGCTTAGTTGTTGGGAACTCATCACAGAGTAAGAGAAACAATAACTCCTTGCCCACACAGAACCTAGATCCTTATTGACACCCTCACTGGAATGTTTGTGTCTCTGAGTTAACTGGGCACCTGGGAGACTGAACCACACCAACTTCCTAGAAGCTGACAGGCAAGCCTACTGTTAATGCAATACTCACTGAGTGGGTGTGAGTCTGTCTCTGGGCTGACAAGATGTTTGTGTCAAAGAAGTTGACTTAGTCATCAGCAGAGTGCTTGGCAGACTAGTAGCAGGTCCTGGGAATGTGCTGGTCTGGAACCTATTCTGTTTTCTCCCATGGAAGGCTGTTTCCCAGTCATCATGAAGGGGGCATTTTATTTACATTAATCAAGTTTAGTACCTTGCTGAGAAATGTTAGTCAATCACATGCCATTAACATAGTCTTTCTTTCTTTTGTTTTTTTGAAAGTGTCTCACTGTGTATCCCTGTGGCCTGGAACTTGCTATGTAGACCAGGCTGACCTAGAATTCACAGAGATCTGCCTGCCTCCTGGGTTCTGGGGTTAAAGGCATGTACCACCATGCCCAGCCATAGTTTTTCTTAAACATAGTCACCTAGGAAAAGAAATCCCTGGTCCTTCTCAAGCCAGAGGTTCTTGAATGTTGGTGCAGCTGAGAGTCACCTGTGGTGTACAGGGGGTTGAGTGGCAGTGGGCCAGTTCTCAACCTTGTTCTCCATCCAGATAACATTGAGAGCACCCTTAAAGCCCCAGAATAAGGCCGAGGCACTGACATTTTAAGTTTTCTTTTTGAGACAGGGTCTGTCTGTGTAGCTCAGGATGACTCAAGAACTCAGAATTCTTCTGCCTCAGCCTTCCTGCTGCTGCTGCTGACATCATTTTTAAGGCTTTCATGTGATTTTTTTTTTCCAGTATACCTTTTTTTTTGTATTCTTCAGTGGTGGAGAATTACATTATTTGATTTTTTTTAACTGTCATAAATACACACACATGAACACATGAGCAACATTTTTACTTTTTTTTTTTGAGACAGGTCTTACTGTGTAACATTGGCTGGCTTGGGGCTTGGGATTCTTATGTAGATCAGGGTGGCCTTAAACTTATTTCTCTTCTTGCTTTTGTCTCCCAAGTGCTGGGAGTAAACAGATTGTGGTTCATGTCTTTCCCATTTTAACCATTTTTAAGCTTACAATTCAGAGAAATTAAGTATATTCACAATATTATTGGAGTTGTTGGGGTCAAAGCCTGGGCTCAGGAAGCCCTAAGAAGTTCGGTTCAGACTCATCCCTGATGTACCAAGGAGAAAGGTAATAATAAATAATTCATCACTTCTCTGATGAAGAGCAGAGAAGTGAGATTGATTCAGAGTGGTCACTCTGGACAGATGAAGTAGTCTGATAAGCCCTTCCCACACATCCATCTTCAGTGAAATGAGGGGGAGAGATACGTGTAACTGAGCAGTCCTGGTCAAGATGTGGTCCTGCCCATCACTGACTTCTAACTGCCTGGCTACAGCCTCTTCCAAAAGGTGATTTATTTATCATCACGGCTTTTTATTATTAACTTTATCAGTAGCTGTCCTGAAGAGCCACCTGGCCTGGAAGGCAGATTCAGGGATCCTTTATAGACTGGTGGCTGCCTCACAAGTGGAGGTTTGTAGTCTGTGGACAGATGACCACAGAGAGATCCTGACCCTAACTGGAGTCTCCTCACCAAGCCAAGAGATGCTGATCTCAAAAACAAAGGTCATTACCCTTTACCCTGTTCTTATTACCTTTAAGTTAACTGCCCAGAGGCCATCTGGCCAGTGACCAAACTCATGGTTGATAATAAAAGAAACTACTTCACTTAACTACTGTGAAAAGCAAGGTCTGAGTGAATAGGGAGCTGGCTGGAGGTCTGCTCTCAATGCTTGGCTTCAATTTTGTGCTGTTTTTAAAAGATTTATTTATTTTATATTTGGGAATATTTGCTTGCATGCATGTATGTGTGCCACATGTGTTAAATGCCTATGAAAGCTGGAACCAGAGTTGTAGATGGATGTGAGCCACTATGTGAGTGTTGAGAATGGAACCCAGGTCCTCTTCTAAAGCAACAAGTGCTCTTAACTGCTAAGCCATCTCTCTTATCCCTGCTCAGCTTTGGTGTTAAAGCTTAACACTTAGTGGTTTGTAGTATATTCACACTGCGGGTGCAGACCTTTGACAAGACCTGTTACAAAAACCCAAACCAAAAAAACCACAAACACAACAACAGCCACAGGCGAGAATATCAGACATCTATGTTTTATTATAAAGCACAAATTTCTCTATGACTCTTAACTTTGGGCAAATCTCAAATTGTGCACTAGTTTCTCCATTGTATATGGAAAATAAAAGATTATGACAGGTATTAACATATATATATATATATATATATATATATATATATATATATATATATGTAATAGGTGGTTATTAAATACCAGGCACTCATCTAAGTGCTTTATGCCCTGATTATGCCCATCCTGTGTGGAACAAGCTGGATGCATTGTAGACACTTTCTGACTCTTGGTACGCTAACATAAGGGGTGTGCGTGGTACAGTCTGTTTTCCTTTTATGAAGTTTATGATAGCTTTGCTTTTCTTGAGTAGTAGGTTGGACACTGACCTACTGTTATTCTACAGTTCATTTCCCATGCTGCCTCTTCTGTTGGGACAGGGCAACCCTTCAGTTGCATAGGTATGAGTTTCCTGATCCGCGTTTCACTTAGCCATGCCTCTTTTCATGCTTAGCAACTGGGGCAGTGGGTTTGTCTTAAATTTGGATTCAAAGTGTACTCATAATTAGTTTCATGACTCCTATCAACTGTGCCTCAGTTTCCTCAAGGGCAAAATGAAGATTTTTTTTGACATTCCTTCCGGCTTCTTTTTTCCTAGTGCCCCTGCGATTTCATGCCTGGATCCCTGTGTTCCTTGCCAGGACACACCTGCTGGTCCTGGGGAGGCGAGTGTACCGTGACTTGGTGGGCTTGTTCATTGATCCCCTGTGTCTCCCCTTCAGGGAACATTCCTGGCTCAGCTGTGCTGGTGTTTGACATCCACGTGATTGACTTCCACAACCCTTCAGATTCCATCAGCATCACTTCCCACTACAAGCCTCCTGACTGCTCGGTGCTGAGTAAGAAGGGGGATTACCTGAAATACCACTACAATGCCTCACTCCTGGATGGGACTCTGCTGGACTCCACGTAAGGGTACCTGGGAACCAGATGTGGAGGGAGCTTTTGATAGTAGTTTTCACTGTCTTCCCCTCTTCGTCAGACACTGGGTAGGGGTTGCTTGGTCCAACCCTCCCTAATGTGTAGTGTAAGCCTTCTCAGTGCTCAGTGGATCATTCTGAGAGTTTCCTACCAAAGATCTTCTTGGCTCTAGACTGTTTCTTACCCGGTAGAACTCTCTTTCTCAAAGTCAGATCTGTATTTAGCAACTAAGTCCTTGGAGCCAGATGTAGTGACATTGACCTGTAATTCTATTGCTTGGAAAGCTGCAATAGGAGATAGAAGGTTAAAGGCAAACACAGATGCATACTGAGGCCCTTGAGTAAGTGTTGTTTTTATATAAGATGTTCTATTTACCAATAAAGACCCGGGAGTCAGATGTTGGGGTGAAAACCTGCTAGATCAGAGAAGCTGAGAAGCAACCAGCTGACCTTCCTTTTTGGCTGGAGATCCAGCAAGAGAACATTTCTCTACCCATCCCAAACCAAAAAGGCCTGTGAATTTCTAAGTCCCTCCTCACTTCTTCCTGTGCATCCTTCTGTCTTCCTGGGTCCTCTGTACTCTCTGTGGCTAATTCTTGTCAACTAGTCACTGGCTACGCCCCCAAAGCCAAGGTTAATTTTATGAACACGGTCTTGGAGTTTCACAGTGTGATCAAATACCCCACAAGTAAGAACTAGTGTTGGGGTCTGATGCACAGGGCTTTCTTTGTCCTAGTCTGTTACAGAAACTGTGACCTCACTGGGGTCCCACCCTGCACAGTGGCACAGGCTACAGACTGCATGGTCTCTTTGCTGGCGAACATTTGTTGCTACTTACATGTCCTTCTTGTTCTCAAAACCATCCCTAAATTCCTGGGAGGAATCGCATTTCCTGCTTTTTCAGTCTCCTAACACTATTTGTATTTTTCATCCCCTGGCTTTAAGTTATTTTTGTGTCTATTATGATCTGAATACTGTAGGGATACGTGGTTTGCTTATTGATATTTTTTCTTTTGTGTACCCAGTATCTGTAACACAAAAGGATCATTTTATAAATGTTAGGTGATAGAAATAAACCTGAAAATAATGGAATGACGTAAAAACAGGTTTGCTTACTGTGACTCTGAGTCTCAAGTGAATCTAGAAGTTCAGCCGGTCTCCTCTCTGGGAAAGGACCATTGTCAGACTTTATATTTCTGTAGAAGAACATCTACTTTTATGCTGAGCCTGATTCAGATCCCTGAGTTCCAGAAAGGGTTTCTGGATTCAGATCCCAGAAAGGGCTTCCTTTGTGTAAGTAAGGGCCGCTGTTTGTTCTGGGCATGGAGGTGCTTCTCTTTTACCTGTCCCTCAGCCTTCTACCTCTGACAGTCTGGCTTTGGACTATGAGGTCCTGTATGCTGACACATTCAATGTTATTTCATCAAATCTAAAATTCATTCATTGTTGGAAATGCTATTTTATGAATCTCTAAGAACACAAAAGTGTTTTGCCAAGAAGTAATGATGCTGTCTGTCAAAATCACAGAGATGCTAAGATGTATGTGTGTGGGGGAAGTCCACAGTTTAGAATTGATGAAATATATCCTTAACTTCGGTGGCCCTGATTCACAGAGATCTGGCTTACAACAGGCCTTGCAGAGTAATTCTGGCCAGTGGTTGTGGGAAGTATTCAGAGGTAGTGGGAGTGACTAGTGGCCCAGAAGGTTAGCACAGTGGAAGTCCCTGCTACCGCCCCTGCTCTACTGTTCAGACTGAGAAAAGGGGAGTGAGGGTGAGAGATGAAGGACTTCCTCGTTGGTGCAGGATGCACTTCTGTGGCCGGAGATCAGACTTCCTGCTCTCTGATGTGTTGAACGGAATCACCATATTCTTACTGAGTGGGAACCACAGGATGCAGGGAGCCTTTTTTTTCAAGATTTATTTATTTTTTATGTACACAGTGTTCTGTCTGCATGTATGCTTCTTTTTAAGAGAAACTTCACTTTGTGCCTCCACAGTTATTTGTGTTACATGTAAATCCACAGGCAAGAGCAGTGGCCACACATCCTTCCTGGTCTCTTCAGTGTGTGACATTACAAAGAAAGGAATTATGGGAAGGAAGGCAGGCACCTGCCTTCCTGACGCCACCTTAAACCCTACCTGGGTACAACAGATACAACCACTTCACTGGTGTCGGTGCGTGTTAGGGTTTCTGTTGCTGTGCTGAAACACCATGACCAAAGCAACGTGGGGAGGGAAGGGCTTATTTGTCTTACACTTTCTGTATCGCTGTCCATCACTGAAGAAAGTCAGGACAGGAACTCAAACAGGGCAGGGACCTGGAGGCAGGAGCTGATGCAGAGGCCATTTGAGGGGGACCCTGCAGGTGTCAGGCAGGGAAGTGAACTACGGAGAGATGAGAATGAAAACTTGGTTCAGATTGACTTTGCCACCCTGGATCCAGACTCCAGGGAGTCTGATATTAGGCTGTCTATTCCCAACTAATTTAAACACAATGTAATCTGGGAAAAAAGTTTTTCTGGTATAATACAATCCCTGGTGCACAAGGAAGCATAATTACATAGAAACTTGATTCAGGGTACATGCCATTTTTTCCAAGAAGATGGTTCTAGAGATAGGCTACCTGTACTAGCTTAAAGACCTAAGGAAGGTTCTGGCCTCGTCTTGGTCATATAGATAGTGTAGAGGTCATTTGGGCTATTAGCCACTTCTGGTCCTGTTTGTGGGAGCTTGGGGGAGCCCCTGGCTATACAGATAATATAAGGGTCATTTAGACTATTAGGTGTCTCTAGTCCTGGTTGTGGGAGCTTGGGGAGTTCCTATCTGTAAGGGTCATTTAGATTGCTAGCCACCTTCCAGTCCTGGTTGTAGGAACTTTGTATGGCCTGGCCCAACAGATAATGCAGATCACCAGGCTATTAATCACTTCACAATTTTCTGGAAAAACAGGTTCTACATCCTTCCCTTTGAAAGAACAGCCCTGAGTGCTTAACATTCCTAGGTTCCCTGGAAATCTGTGGGCACAAAGACCTTCATGTTCCTAACAGCCATGGTGGAGGGGTGCTGTTTACAGGCTTGCTTCCCCATGGCTTGCTCAGCCTGCTTTCTTATAGAACCCAAGACCACCGTCCCAGGGATGGCACCACCCACCATGGGCTGGACCCTCTCCCATCATTCACTAATTAAGAAAATGCCTTATAGGTTTGTTTGCAACTAGATCTTATGGAGGTATTTTCTCAATTGAGGTTCCCTCCTCTCAGCTGACTTTAGCTTGTATCAAATTGACATAAAACTAGGTAGCACAATGCTGCTTCCAGGAAACATGGAAATCCCAATGAGAGACTGAGCAAGGAGCCAGAGAGCTAAGGAGACTCATGACAGGAAGCAGGAAGCCTGGGGGTGGGAGAACACAGAGGAATGAGGATGGTGTTTAACAATCCCACAGAATAAGTAAATAAACAAAAATAAAAAGACCCCAGAGAAAAGAAGTAATGGAGTTGTTTGCTTAGAGGATCCTCTTAATGTCTATGTATTTCAATTGGGCATTTGTTACGGGGTAAGCAAGGTCTTGGCTGTTCTGTAAGCCGCAGAGACCTGTACTGCTTCCTGCTGGGACCTGGAGAGAGGCAGCATGGAGATTATTCCTGGTCGCTAAGAAAGGCTGACAGCCAGTGGGTCAGAGGTGGCTCCTCTGCAGGTCTTTCCTGAGGACATCCTGTGTCTGTGCTGGCTTTGTCATTTTCTTCCTAGGTAGGGTAAGCACAGGGTCTTTTTGGGTTTGCTGGGTTCTGAACATCAGCTGGCCTGGGGAAGGAGGGAAGGAAGCGGCGGTCCTGGCCTGTGGAGGCTGGGAGGCCCGGGAGACTGTAACCCTAAGGAGACATCTGCTCCTTGTCACCACCTGGTGATGGGCACCAGGGGATTGAAGAACATACTAGCTGTTGTTTGCCCTTTTGGAAATGGTAGGAGTGCTGTTGGTTTTGAAGTAGTAGATTGACTTTCAGTCATGGCTGAGGCTGTGGGGCCCACTTCTTAGCTGGGTCTCCAGGATCCCTGAACTTTGTGGTTAACGAAATTCTCAGTGGGATCTGTGGAGTTGGAGACGGCACAGACCGCGGTGCCTCACACCCCTTTCTTTGCTTTCCACCATGTCAAGCGTATTTATTATTGACTGTTATTATCTCTACATTATAGACAGAGAATCCAAGGCTACATTTCCCAGGTCAAATGAAGTGGCAGAGCCAGGATTCTTTCGGGTGCTCTTAACGGCTGGGCCACACCTCCCTCGTCCACAACCAGGAGTCTACCTCAGGCTTTGAATCTAAAAGCCATGCTCCTAAGCTTGGTTCTTGCCTCAATGCTAGAACTTTGGAGTCTGAGGCAACAGGATCAGAAGTTTGAGGTCATCCTGGACTACATGGTGCTTTCGAGGCCATTCTGGGCTATATAGTGTTTCTAAATAAATCAGTAATAAATACAATAAGATGCAGGCTCCTAACTACACCATGCACACTATACTCTCATAAAATGCCTGTCTAGATACAAAGAACTTACTCCTCGGAGCCGCTGGAGAGCCAGTTGTCCCCAGGAATGTATCCATGTAGCTCAATGCTCCCGCTTCATTTTTACCAGAACTCCTGTGGGCTCCCTCATTGCAGTAGGATCCCAAACCTGCGTGCTCCTGTGCTGTGGAACAGCCATTTTTGTTTTGATTTTCACGCCTTTGTCAGTCTAGAAACAGGCAGGCTGGTTGTTTGGCAGCGTGTCTCGCTGTGGGTCTCTCTGACATTTCTTCAGAACTGTACGCGTTGAGCAGAATACCCTCCACCACCATTGATGGGCACTCATTTCTTCCCTTTTTTAGGTGGAACTTAGGCAAAACTTATAACATTGTGTTGGGATCTGGACAAGTCGTGCTGGGGATGGACATGGGTCTCAGAGAGATGTGCGTGGGAGAAAAGCGAACAGTGATCATTCCACCCCACCTGGGCTATGGAGAGGCCGGTGTAGGTAAGTGACGGTGTTCAGGAGTGCTGGGAAATTCCCGTTGGGCTTTTGGCACCGTAAGTAGAGCCATAGCAGGATTCTTCATGTTAAAACCGAAGGGTTGACGGGTTTTGTGGTTTTTGTTTTTTTTTTCTTTTTTAAGTTTTGAGCATTTTTTTTTTTTTAAAGACCCTGTGAATTTTGTTTAAAGACTCCTGTCACTGCCCTGTGACTGCCTTGGGAAAGATCAAGCTTCGGGCAAACATACCACTGGTCCGCAGGTTCATCTGCTAGGCCCGAGAGGAGGGCTTTGGGTGATCTGGGGTCAGGCTGCCTGCTTCTGTTGAACTGTTACCCGGGCCAGGTTGCGTGCTAAAGGCCATTGCTGTTCACTGCTCTGTAGCCTGTAAGTCAAGGAAGATGCTGTATGCTAGAGATTGCTTTTGAGTTCTGGGAAAGCCAGCTGCTGCACCCTTCAGGGGTGATGACATTTTTACTTTATTATTTCGTGATTCCAGAACACCCCTTTACGGTGTATTTTATATTGCTGACAGCTGGCGCCGAAGGGTGCCAGTTTGTAAAAGTGATTGGCATCCTGGGTTGATTTTCTTTTTCATAAAAACAAAAACTTTAAGAAAATATATCAAGTGCTGTCTGCTCCTCTCACTTATCCCAGGAGATGCTTCAGACAATTTGTGTGTGTCCTTTAAGACTTTCCTCAACGACGTATAATTATATTATACACTGTATGTAAAATATAATTTGCTGGAAGAGCTTGTGCTTGACATGCATGAGGCCCTGGATTTAATCTCCAACACCAAAAATAAAAACAAATTTCAAAAATATAATCTATAATTTTTAATAATTATAGTACTTATTTTTAATAGATACAGTACTTCCTTCGAGTCTTCTTGGCCTTGAATTGTGTATCATTTTCAGGCATTGTTATTGTCCTTAAAGTTCTGCTATTAAATTGATCCTAAAATTCTTTAATTGGGGTTGGGAGTGTATGTCTGTGATAGAGTGCTGGTTGGACATGTATGGGGCCCTGGCTTGATCTCCGGCACCTCAAAGGAGAAAAAGATTCTATAGGTTTTGTTTCCTACCAGTGGCTTACAGATGTTTTGTTTTCACCAAAAAATAAAGCGAGACATACTTTTTTCTCCTATAGTTTTTACTGTTTGGGTTTTCTGAAGCAGCATTTTACTATGTAGCCCAGGCTGGCCTCAAACTTTGAGTCTTCTTA
The DNA here is from genome assembly GCF_949786415.1 of Peromyscus eremicus. Lineage (NCBI taxonomy): Eukaryota > Metazoa > Chordata > Mammalia > Rodentia > Cricetidae > Peromyscus > Peromyscus eremicus. Next base: position 72,831,332 of record NC_081418.1, read on the forward strand.
CCCCAGCCTGCTAAGAGCCAGGATTATAGGCATGGGCCGACATACCTGGCCCAAGAATTCCATGCTGTCTTTCATTTTCTATTCCACATAAACATAGAATTGATTCATTTATGTGTATGCATGTTTGTGTGGGTCACGTGTATTTGTGAGTGCATGTGTGTGTATGTGTGGGGCCAGAAGGCCATTCTGAGTGTCTTTTTTAGGTGCCATCCACCTTGGTGGTTGAAACAGGGTCTTGTACTAGCCTGGGACTTAAGTGAGCCAAGCTGGCTGGGCTCAGGAGTCTCCCTGTCTCTGCCTCTCCCCTGCTTCCTCAGTGCTAAGGTTATGAGTGTGTGCTACTGTGCCTTGCTTAAATGTTTTGTTTAACTTGCACTGACTGATTGATTGATTGATTGTGTGTATGTGTGCATGTGTATGTGTGGAGGTCAGAGGCCAATCTGTGGCATAAGTTTTCTCCTACCATGTTGGTCCTGGGAATCTTCTTACTCAGGTTTTGTGGGAGACACCTTTTTTGCTGAGCCATTTTGCCTGCCCATGCCTGACGTGGGTAATGGGAACGAAACCCAGGCTAACTTCCCAGCCTCTACATTTAGTTTGCATATAAACTGAGACGCAGGTTTCATGAAATGACACGCACCCTTCCTGTGTGGGATATTCAGGGATCTAGTTTATTTCATTCCTTTAAGAAAATATCTGGTCATCTTCCCTTAAGCTGATCTCATGCTTCTATGAGGGGGCACTGGGAATTAGTAGCCTCCTTGGGTGTGGCAGCTGGAGACTGGGGAGGGCGGCACACCTGGATGGTCCCAGCCACCGGCCTGTGGGTTAACGCCGTGTTCCACTTTGTTGAATAGATGGAGAGGTGCCTGGCAGTGCCGTCCTGGTGTTTGACATTGAACTGCTGGAACTCGTGGCTGGCCTTCCGGAGGGGTACATGTTCGTATGGAATGGCGAAGTGGCTCCCAACCTCTTTGAAGAAATCGACAAGGATGGCAATGGGGAAGTCCTCCTGGAGGAGGTAAATGGCGCTTGTCGGAGTTGTTCAGGGGCCTTCTCGGGGCAGGAGTCCATTCAGGGTGCCCAGGACAGAACTGGCTGTGCAGATCTCTTGTGATGGTGGGAACTAGCACATGTATGTACCAAGGGCTTTTACACACATTCCCACACACAGGAACAGAGCTCCTGAGAGATGGACGGATGTCTCAAACACACAGATCTGGATTTAGTTCCCAGTCACTGGGTGCTCACTGCAGGTCTGCCTGGACACATGTTCTCCAGCTCCACCCTCACAGCAGCCATGTGAAAGGCATGCTTATGTTTTAGAACAGTGGTTCTCAACCTGTAGCTTGCGACCCCTACAGAGTCTTCATATCAGAGATCCTGCATATCAGATATTTACATCCTGATTCATAGCAGTAGCAAAATTACAGTTGTTAAGTCTCAACAAAATAATCTTATGGTTGATTGTTATGTCACCACAACATGAGGAACTGTATTCAAGAGGCACAGCCTTAGGAAGGTTGAGAACCACTGGTTTAGAAGAACCTGCAGAGAAAGAAGTGGCCCATGGAAGGGACACAGCTTCATAGTGGAGTCTTTTGTGCTGTCATGGTGCATTGAGTTAGAGCTCATGGCCTACTCCGCCCGGCTCCCACGCTCTAGCCCTAACTCTGTCGTTCTCCAACATCGGCTTTTCCTGGACCTGGAACGTTCCTTTTATCTTTTGCTCCCTTTTCTTGTTGTTGTTTGTTTGTTTTATTATATGCATTCCTTTTTTATTTGTTCTTTTGTTTTTGAGATGAGGTTTTGCTCTGTAACTGAGGCTGGCCTTGACCTCATGGTCTTCCTGCCTCAGCCTCCTGAGTGCTGGAAATATAGGTATGAACCATTGTTCCTGGATTTATTTTGCTTTTATAAGATGGGTTCTTCCAAGTCAAGCTTTCCCTATTTGCAGATGACATGATAGTATACTTGAGCAACCCCAAAGATTCCACCAAGGAACTGATACAGCTTATAAACACCTTCAGCAACATAGCAGGATACAAGATCAACTCCAAAAAATCAGTAGCCCTCCTATATACAATGGACAAAAAAGCGGAGAAGGAAATCAGAGATACATCACCCTTTACTATAGCCACAAATGACATAAAATACCTTGGGGTAATACTAACCAAGCAAGTGAAGGACCTATATGACAAGAACTTTAAGTCCCTGAAAAAAGAAATTGAAGAAGATGTCAGAAAATGGAAAGATCTCCCATGCTCATGGATAGGCAGAACTAACATAGTAAAAATGGCAATCTTACCAAAAGCAATCTACAGATTCAATGCAATCCCCATCAAAATACCAACACAATTCTTCACAGACCTGGAAAGAATAATACTCAACTTCATATGGAAAAACAAAAAACCCAGGATAGCCAAAAGAATCCTGTACAATAAAACAACCTCTGGAGGCATCACGATCCCTGACTTCAAGCTGTACTATAGAGCTACAGTAATAAAAACAGCTTGGTACTGGCATAAAAACCGACATGTGGACCAATGGAATCGAATTGAAGACCCTGATATTAATCCGCACACCTATGAACAAATAATTTTTGACAAAGAAGCCAAAAGTGCACAATGGAAAAAAGAAAGCATCTTCAACAAATGGTGCTGGCAAAACTGGATATCAACATGTAGAAGGCTGCAAATAGATCCATATCTATCACCGTGCACAAAACTTAAGTCCAAGTGGATCAAGGACCTCAACATAAATCCAGCTACTCTGAACCTGCTAGAAGAGAAAGTAGGAAGTAGTCTTGAACACATTGGCATAGGAGACCACTTTCTAAATAGAACACCAGTAGCACAGACACTGAGAGAAACAATCAATCAGTGGGACCTCTTGAAACTGAGAAGCTTTTGTAGGGCAAAGGAAACGGTCAACAAAGCAAAGCGACAGCCTACAGAATGGGAAAAGATCTTCACCAATCCCACATCTGACAGAGGACTGATATCCAGAATATATAAGGAACTCAAGAAATTAGACATCAAAATGCCCAACAGTCCAATTAAGAAATGGGCTATAGAACTAAACAGAGAATTCTCAACAGAGGAAACTCAAATGGCTGAAAGACATTTAAGGAATTGCTCAACATCCCTAATCATCAGGGAAATGCAAATCAAAACAACTCTGAGATACCACCTTACGCCTGTCAGAATGGCTAAGATCAAAAACACTGAAGACACCTTATGCTGGAGAGGATGTGGAGCTAGGGGAACTCTCCTCCACTGCTGGTGGGAATGCAAGCTTGTACAACCACTTTGGAAATCAATATGGCGATTTCTTAGAAAATTGGGAATCCATCTCCCCCAAGATCCAGCTATACCACTCTTGGGCATATACCCAAGGAATGCTCAACCACACCACAAGAGCACTTGTTCAGCTATGTTCATATCAGCGTTGTTTGTAATAGCCAGAACATGGAAACAACCTAGATGCCCTTCAACTGAAGAATGGATAAACAAAATGTGGTACATATACACAATGGAATACTACTCAGCAGAGAAAAACAATGACATCATGAGGTTTGCAGACAAATGGATGGATCTAGAAAAAATCATCCTGAGTGAGGTATCCCAGACTCAGAAAGACAAACATGGTATGTACTCACTCATAACAGGATACTAGATGTGGAACAAGGATGACTGGACTGCTACTCACATCACCAGGCAGGCTACCTGGAAAACAGGACCCCAAGAAAGACACAGGGATCGCCCAACGACAGAGAAATGGAATGAGATCTACATGAACAGCCTGGACATGAGTGGGGGTAGTGAAGGGCGAGGGTCGAGGGAAAGAGAGCTTGGGTGAGTGGGAGATCCCAGCTGGATCAAAAACAGAGAGGGAGAACAAGGAATAGGAGACCATGGTAAATGAAGACCACATGAGAATAGGAAGAAACAAAGTGCTAGAGAGGCCCACAGAAATCCACAAAGATACCCCCACAACAGACTGCTGGCAATGGTCGAGTGACAATCCGAACTGACCTACTCTGGTGATGGGATGGCCAAACACCCTAATTGTCGTGCTAGAAACCTCATCCAACTACTGATGGACCTGGAGGCAGAGATCCATGACTAGGCCCCAGGTGGATCTCTGGGAGTCCAATTAGCGAGAATGAGGAGGGTTTATATGAGAGAGAATTGTTGAGACCAAGGTCGGATAAAGCACAGAGACAAATAGCCAAACAAACGGAAACACATGAAATATGAACCAATGGCTGAGGGGTCACCAACTGGATCAGGCCCTCTGAGTGGGTGAGACAGTTGATTGGCCTGATCTGTTTGGGAGGCATCCAGGCAGTGGGACCGGGTCCTGTGCTCATTGCATGAGTTGGCTGTTTGAAACCTGGGGCCTATGCAGGGTCCCTTGGCTCAGCATGGGAGGAGGGGACTGGACCTACCTGGACTGAGTCCACCAGGTTGATCTCAGTCTGTGGGGAAGGCTTTGCCCTGGAGGAGATTGGAATGGGGGGCGGGCTGGGGGGAAGGTGAGGGGGGCGGGAGGGGGGAGAACAAGGGAATCTGTGGCTGATATGTAGAACTGAATTGTATTGCAAAATAAAAATTAAAAAAAAAAAAAAAAAAAAAAAAAAAGATGGGTTCTTCCTCTCTTGCCTAGGCTAGCCCTGGATTCTTGAGTTCAAACTATCTTCCTTCTAAGTAGTGGGGACTTGAATTTTCCACGGTGATCAGCTTTTCATTCTTTATTTTCATTTTATGTGTATGGATGTTTTGCCTGCATGTGTGTCTGTAGCACATGCATGCGGGCTAGAGAGGGTATCAGATCCCCTGGGATTGGAGTTACAGGTGGTTGTGAGCCACCATGTGGGTGCTGGAAGTCAAATCCAGGTCCTCTAAAAGAGTAGCCAGTGCTCTGAAGCACTGAGTCATCTCTCCTGCCCCATCCATTCTTTTTTTAAAGCCACACTTGTTAAGCCTTTGTACCTCCAGGCCACGGGCCGTGCTCCTGCCTCTTGAGCATGTGCTGATGTGCACTCCTGCAGGACCCTCTTTTGCTCCCATCAAGCCTACTTGTTGGCATTTCCTTCTCAGACCTCTTCTCTGCTGTGTCTTCCTGTGGGAGGGTGTCAGGCTAGACCCTGGACTATGTTCATTCTTCTCTCTGCCTTCCTCCTGTCCTGGTGCTACCATGTCCCTTGGCTTCATGTCCTGCTTAAGTCTTCCAGACTTGGAGCTTCAGCCCTGGCTTATCTCCCCACTTCGCAGTCATATATCCAACTTCCTGCTGTACTTCTTCATTTATTGAACCTCGATCCTTGTCCTAAGCCCACCCTAAGCCTGCCTCACCCCGAGCTCCATGACAGTCACTCACAGCTCCTTCCTTCTGAGGACTGCAGAGGCCCATCTCCAAGGCTGTCAGGGCCCTCTCCATCTGCTGGCTGCCACCTCCTCACCAGCTACTCTCTGTGTTTGTGGTCCAGCATATGTTCTGAGAACCCACCAGGCAGGCTTCCTCCCGGGGCCTCTGAACCAACTAACTGCTCTCTGTGCTTAGAACAGACTCATCCCAGACAACTATTTGGCTCGTTCCCCGACTTCCGTTAAGTCTTTGCACAAGTCTCCCTAACTTCAGAGGTTCTACCCTGACCACCAAATTCACTGCTTCAGCTCACTCTCCCTGCTTAACCTTCCCTTGCTTTCTCTCTCCACCCTCCTTTTGTAAGTTAAAGTGTAATTTACTTATTATATTCATGTAGAATATTAATAGAATCACAAGGGCAGTTCTGTTTATGACGTGTCCTGTGAATTTAGAACGGTGCTTGGCACATGGTAGATGCTGGTAGGGTTTTATTGTGAACGAGTGAACGTGTGGATACAGCACATCCACTGTTTTTGGAGAGGTCAGCCTCGGGTGGGAAGCTAACACTGTTCAGGTGCCTGAAGCTGGATACCTGGATCCTAAGGACTTGAGGTCCTTTAGGTAAGGGATTTAAAACAGTTAAATATTATCTTTATTTTTTAAATTATGTGTATGTGTGTGGGGGGATAGGTGTATGTACGTAACAGGTGCCAGAGGAGCCCAGAAGAGAGCATCAGATCCCGTGGGGCTGGAGTTCCAGGTGGTTGTGAACGACCCAACATGGGTGCTGGGAACTAAGTGCTCTTAACTGCGGAGCCATCTCTGTAGTCCCTAGTCCAGGGACTTTCACCCGCATCTCGGGGAGGAATCCCAGGTCATGTAGCCGTCAAAAACAACTTGGTTTGGAAACACAGACTCTTATTTCACAGTCCCCCCGCTTTAATGCCACAACAGTCCAGGCTTGGTTGTGTATTCTCAGCTCTGCCATTTCTCACGTGTGTCCTGTCTCCTTTCCAGTTCTCAGAGTACATTCATGCCCAAGTGGCCTCAGGCAAAGGGAAGCTGGCTCCCGGCTTTAATGCTGAAATGATTGTGAAGAACATGTTCACCAACCAGGACCGGAATGGAGACGGGAAGGTCATGGCCGAGGAATTTAAACTCAAGGACCAGGAAGCCAAACATGATGAACTGTAAGCCTGACGTGAACCAGTTTGTGCCAAGAAGTGCATGACACCAAGTGACCTGTCATGGCAGAGCATGCTGTCAAGGTGTGAAGGTTTCTAGGAAGGTATGACGTTAGCAAGTAGTAGGTGGGCCGTGTAGTACCTGGTGCATACATTGGGGTGGGTTGATGTCTGTGGTGAGAACTTGGGCAGATTTCAAGTGATAGTAAATAGAATCTGTGCAGAGGGCCTTGACATTGGGGAAGTCTACGCTGCCAGACTGTGTTTATGGGTCTTCTGGGAAGTTGTGTTACTAAAGGAACATTATTTCATAGAAGACATAGCTGTTATTGGAGGAAACAGAAGTGCCAGGTGTCTACCTAAAGAGAATTATTATTTTTTTTAATCTTGCTGGTGTCTTAAAAAAGGGTTCACTACATGGGCAGCAAGAGAGCATAAATGCTCCTGCAAGGTTCCCTGACAGCAGCCAGTGCTCTTAGTGCCCTGCACAAGCTCTGGTGATACCAGGCCCTGTGCACCACCCCTACAAATCCCCATTTCATGCTTTTCCAGTTCACGCCCTACACTGGCCGCTCTCTACTTGGTAGTGTAACTTGAAGGTTTAACAGGAGCTTCCTGGATAGGAAAATACACAGACCAGGTGGACGAGTAGAGGATTTGGCCTGTATTGGCTCTGTAGGAGTCTGTGCTTGGCTCCTCCTTATCTTTGTGACACCGTCCTGTAGGGCTCTCTCTCCACTGTGCATTCCTTCGGTTAGATAGATCCATGTAGGGCTGACGCTGGGTCTCACTGCTCAGCCAACAGAAAATCCTACTGTGACTAAAGTGGATGTGTTATCCCAACAAATGAAGATGACATTTTTCTGCCACTCATTTGTGTCTTGGAGGGCAATTTGAGGTCTCCTGCTGTAGCAAAGTACTAACATTGTTCAGGCCAGACCGTTCCCACGCCATGTGGTAGCCATGTTCCTGCCTTATGTCCTGTTCCCAAGTGGTGTTGGCACTTACCCTGAAGTAATCAAGGTTTTTCCTTTTGAAATGGCTTTTTGAACAAATTGAAACTGTTTTGTACTGGCCCTGAGATTGTTCATGCAAATGCTGTGCACTTGTTCAACGGAATTAATGTTGGAAACCTGACTTTTTTCCTGATATAAAATGTTGAATCTTATCATCTGGCTTTGTGGTGTTTTATTTGAAAATGGAGAGGATTTTATGAGAATGTAGTCTGTGATCAGTCCAACCCCCTTGACAAAAACCGACAGGACAGCATTGCCTTTTTTACAGAGCACTGTGTGGGACACCGGGACATCTATGGTGTGTGTGTGTGTGTGTGTCCTGACAGGAAACACACTAGATAAACTCTTGAAAGGACTGTTTACAGGTGTGTGGGCAGGGCCCAGGGGAGCAGAAAATGGTGAGATACTGTGAAGATAGGTTGCTTAGCAACAGCTGGAGTCTGTTTGCCACTCCTGGGCCTGGAGGTTAAAAGGTGAATCAAGTGAAGAATGAGAGGCATCATCTCTTCTCACCCTCCTGTCTAGTGCCTGCCCTTGGCTCCCATCAGGCGAACCCGTACATAAGCCAGAAGGAGAGGACCTCAGGGACTGGGTTTCTCAAAGGTGGGCCTCATGGAGTGGGCAATTTGTGAAGAGTGAAGTTTGGGGCGATGACTCAGTTGGCAAGGTTCTTGCCATGCAAGAGAGTCCGAGTTTGATTCCGAGAACCCACATGAAATAGCTGGGCGTGGTGGTGAGTGCTAACAGTCGCAGTGCTGAGGTGGTGAAGCAGAACCGCCTGGAGTTTGAGGCCATCCTGGGTTACAGGGTGGGTAGTACCAGGCTAGGGAAGGTCACATAGCAAGACCCCCTCTAACCCATCTAAAGAGATAGGGGGCGATTTTATTGGCTGGCCTGTCTGAAGGACTGTAACCCTGAGCACTCACCGGCTCTTGCGCTGGCCACTACTTTACTGTTTTAGGCTTCCTGGCACAGGTATTTAAAGTCCTTTCCCCTTGGCTCTCCCAAGGAACTTGGGTCCTTTCATTTAATAAGGAGAGTGCTTATATTGCTCATATTTAAAATGCTGGTAAACTGCCTAGGCTCAGTGTGCTGGGCTCTGCTGACTCTCTATGAGAGACCTCGATTTGGGGGATGTGGGGATGCAGGGTGGCTTGGGAAAGAAGGCTGGAGGGTGGGAGGAGGGAGGAGGGGGGTCTGTGGATAGCATGAGGAGTAGAAAATTTCTTAATAAAGAAAAATAAAATAAAAAAACAATTGTGTACGAAATAAAGAGGAAAATTTCAAATTATAACAAAAAAAATAAAATAAAATGCTGGTAAAGTTCATTTTTTTTTTTTTTTTTGAGACTGGGGTTTTATGTCTCTAGTCTATTACCAAACTCTTGTACTCAAGTGATCCTTTTACCCCAGCTTCCAGAATAGTTGGGATAACAGACATCCACCATCACACTTGGTTTAGCTTGGATTTTATTTATTTAAATTCATGAGTCTCTAGACTAGGCTGGTCTTCAGTATCTCATGCAGCCGAGGGCTGGGATTACAGGTATGTGCCATCACATGCAGTTAATGCAATGCTGCATATTGAACCCAGAGTCTCTCATCTTCCCAAGTGCTGGATTACAGGCATGTGCTGTCACATCTGGTTTGGTGGGAAGCCTATAGGCCTTGGGAGCTTGTCCTTCAAGAAGACTGGAATTCCTTTATTTCCTAGCTACAAGGAGTAAGTTTTGCTTTGTTATGTATTCCTGCCTCTAGGGCCTACCATTTCTTCCTTTTTTTTTTTTAAATAAAATATTTTTTTAAATAATGTAATTCTTTACTGATTCTTTGGAAATTTCACGTCATGCACCCCAATCCCACTCACCTCCAAGTCCCTCCATATCCTCCCCTCACCCCTGCAGCACTCCCCAATTAATTAAAAACAAAAACAAAAACAATGCCTCAATTCTCTGTCTCTCCAAGCCTCTTCATTCATCCTAGTGGCACTGGGTGCTGTGGTTTGTCCACTCAGCCCCACCCACATATTTATTGCAGCGAGTCATTGTTGTGGTTCAAGGCCTCAGGCACACCATCACCACCGGACCCTCACTGAAACTCCTTTAGGATATACTGCTGTTGCCCCGGGACATGGAGATCATGTGGTTAGGGTTCCAGAGGACCAGTCCCTGCCTGCACTGCAGGTCATAGATGAGGTAGATGTCAGGGTGGGCCAATCCAAGGCCCAGGATGTGGGTCTGCGTGGTAGCTGAGCTGGTCAGTCGGGGCCCCTGGGGCCACCTACCTCCAGTGAGGGGCAGAGCCAGCTCTTCCGCTGCGGTGTCCAGCGAGACGCAGGGTATGGTTCTACCTTTTCACAGGCCCAGAGGACGAAGAATTTTGAGCCCAAATGAACTTTTCGCCTTCATTATCTAATTGTTTGTATTGATGGGAAAGCTGATTGCACAATGTAATGAACAGCCAAATTTATAGTTTCTGTTGGAAGGTCTCCTTTGTGTTTGGTATCTTACGCAACTCAGAGACTCTATGGAGCATTGAAGGTATGGTTCCATTTTCAAATGCTTCTGTGATCCTATTCCATTCCCAGGGTTCTTTATGCCCATTTGCAGATATGAGGCTCCTCTATTCATTCACCTTGCATAGTTCTTCAGCAATTTGAACTTCATTTCCTAAGACTGACTTCCTGTTTTGTCTTCTTTGAGTTGCTTGAACATAGCTGTAACCATTCTTTTCAATTCTGTCTGGGAGTTCCAGGTCATTTTCATTAGGGGTCATTATTATGGAACTTGTATTTTTGGAGATATGTGTACTTTCTGCATGTGTGGGTCGTTTTTTGTACGTTGTTGAGGTCTGTGCATTTGAAGCTAAGTTTGGTGGTTGAGTGTTTCCTTTCTTTTTTTGTTCAGGTCACCTTCTTTCAACAGAGGTGTATGCAGTGTTTCGTAGCATGGTGAGGCTTGTGATTTCCTGGTGGGATTCAGGGATACAGTCTCTAGTTCAGGTCCTGGGTCTTCTGCTGGTCAACTAGTCAAGTTCCCACAGTAGCTAGGTCAAGGAGGTTGAAACAAGTTTTCCCAGGTAGTATGGACTGGTCATGGGTCTCAAGCCTGGAGAGGACAACTGGAGGGTCATATGGTGGGCGTGGCTCCCAGTGAGGGAGGAGACTGGGTCTCAAGACCACAGTTGGTGGCTGGACTTGCTGGTGGAGAATGGGCTGGGGACTGGTTAAGACCCAAAGGAAGTGAGAGAGGCTGGGGGAGGGGGCATGTGTTCCCTATCAAGCCGCTGAGGGCTTGGGCAACCTAGATGGAGGAGGGTCCTGAAGAAGACAACTACAAACGGAATCTTCTTGGGTCTCAGGACAACTTGGAACAGATGGCTCATCTAGCACATTTAATTACTGTGAACCATTCACCTTTTATCTCCATGGCTGTAGCTGCACAACTTACCATAATTTGTTTTAGATCCTGCACCCAAAAGGTTTTCTCAGGTTAACCTGCACCTACCAATTCACTATCCATGTGCCAGCATTTTGATGGGGTGCTTGGCAGAGATCTGTGCCTCACCTTTGCAGAAAAAAAAAAAAAAAAGCCCATTTGCTTTTCTTCTTCTTTTTTTTTTTTTTCCTATTCTTTTTGAGACAGGGTCTTGCTGTGTGGCTTTGAACTCATGATTCTCCTGCTTCATCCCAAGTTCTGAGGTTATAGGCATGTACCACTGTACCCAGCCCCAACTTCTGGTTTAAAAAGCCCTGCAGTTTTACCTACATCTGATGCTGTTCTTTCTTTTGAACATACTGTTGTGTGTTCTCAGTCCTCTGACCACTAAACTTTCTCCTGTAACATCTCCGCACACCCATCTCCTTCCTTGGAGAGCTGCTTCCTCCCTTAACTCTTACAGCTGGCATCTGCCTCCCCATAGGCTTCCGCTTCACTATCACCCCGTCAAAGAAGTGCTGATTCACATTATTGTGATCTATGTGACATGTACACGTACACATCATGTGTGTGGGAGAGAGGGGATGGGGTATGTCTGGGCACATAGCCTGTATATGGAGGACAGAAGACAACATGTGGTAGTTACTTCTCTACTCCTAGCCTGTGGGTTTCAGGAGTGAACTCAGGTTGTCAGACCAGGTGACAAGTGTCTTTACCTGCTGAGCTATCTCCTCAGCTCCCATAACTCTTGATGGCTACATGAAGAAAACTGAACTCTGAAAACCAAACTTGAATGCAAATACCCTGAGCTTCAGGAGTAATCAGGTAGCAGTGAGATGTGATGGGTTACAAGCCTGTGGTAGCAGGACTTTGGAGAGTACCAGTTCTCAGGATGGCCACGTTACAGCTGACAGAACCTGACTAAGCGGGGGCTGCACCCTGCTTAGAATGCAGATCTTGGGATCAGAATGTTCCAGTGATAGAGTACTTTCCTATCCCGTGCAAAAGCCCTGGGTTTGATCCCTAGCACTTAAGAAAAAAAGAATGTAGATCTTATCTTCCTTTTTTGACACAAAGTTATTGTGTAGCCTAAGCTGACCTCAAACTTATGTTACTCCTCTCTCAGGCTCTGAGCACACATTGTATGTACCCATTCCCATGTCTGCCCCATTAACTTCAGTATTCTTTACAGGCAATGTATGTTATTTATGGGAACATAGGATAAAGCCCTTTGTAAACAGCCAGTAGGAGAAGCTGTGGGGAGTGGAGGAAACTCCAAATGAAAGTGGAAGGAGTGGATGAAGTCCTGAGTGAATGTCTATTATTGACAAGGACCCCAATGCCCCAGACCCATGGGAACTGGTAAAGTCTTCTCTGGTTGGAGTGCAAACTGACAGTTTATGGCATCAACTGCATCTTCCTCCTCCTGGATGTTTACAGCCAGAGACTGCTCCCCTACAGACACCTCCTACTGAGACTCGCTAGTTCCTCTTCCCTGTACATAGAAACAGCTGAGTTGTTGCTTAGTAGTAGGTGCCGCTCCAGGAGAGTGAGTACAGTCCACTTGACCCCAGCTTTCCTGTATGTGTGTCTGTCCTCTCACAGTTCTTCTTTCACCCAGTCAGGTTTCTAGAACCTAGCTGTGCAGCACCTGGCGAGAGGCCTTGACCATAATACAGGAGCAAAATGTTATCATTAGATTATTGATTATATGTGAAAAGCCTTCCGAGAAGTCCTGATATGCTTATATTATCTACAATTTTACTTTAAAAAATGTGGTTGTGGGGATTGAAGTAAGGGCCTTGTAAATATTAAAAATGTTAAAACTGAATAATACTTGGAGCCCATAGGTTTACATTTAGAAATTTTTTATTTGATATGGGATCTTGCTATGTTGCCCAGGCTGGTCTTGAACTTGGTAGGTTCAAGTGCTCGTGTGGGCTGAGCCTTCCAAGCTGCTGGGACTGCCCATGTTTGCCACCACGTCAGGCTTACCATTTACTCTTGAGTTTATTTGGAAGTACTTCATATTAAATACTTTTGCTCTTTCATATACTGTTTATTAAAAAATTAAAAACACCGATGGAGGATAAGGATAAGAGGTTTTCTATCATTTAATCTTGCCTTTCTGCCCCATCTCACTGGACTAGAGACTGCTCTTCACAATGAATGGCCAGACCAATCAGATCATACCTGGTGACTGTAAGCAAATCACTTAGTTGCCCTCAGGAGCTGAGGGTCAAATGTTATAGTCAGGATCCAATGTATCACAGTGGGAACTAAACCCTCTGGGATGGAGCCTGGAGAAGGCCCTCACTTTGCATTACCTAGTCCCCAAGGGACCCGAGGGATGTCTGATGAGATGTACTGGGCATCTGAATACTTGGTCCCCAGATGGTACTGCTGTTTGGGGAGGCTTAGGAGGTGTGGCCTTGGAGGTAGTATGGCACTTGGGGAGACTTTCAGCATTGCTGGTCTGTTCCCTCTGCTTTCCGCCTGCCTCTGCTTCACCATCTGAGGCCTCTCTCCCAGAACTGTAAAGGCCAAACCCGCCCTCTCTTCTCTAAGTGGACTTGGCTGCGGTGTTTCATCACAGCGATAGAAAAGTAACTAATATATTCGGGTACACTTGGTTTCTGAAACTCTGACAAGGAACTCTTCTCTTGTGTTCAATAAGAGAAAAGAATTTTCGCTGGGCAGTGGTGGTGCACGCCTTTAATCCCAGCACTCGGGAGGCAGAGGCAGGTGGATCTCTGTGAGTTGAGGCCAGACTGGAAAGCTATACAGAGAAAGGAAAGCTATACAGAGAAACTCTGTCTTGAAAAACAAAACAAAACAAAACAAAAAGAATTTTTATGGTCCTCAGTATTTTTGAAGGACAAATTAAATTTTTCCAGCAATATTTTTTTATGCTTAGGCTTGCTTACATATTTTGAAGTAGGAGTAATGTAAATATCCACAATGACAGAGATTAGGAATGAAGAAAGGAACTGAGAAGAAAAAAACACGACAGTGCTCAACAGACACAAATATTTGCCGAATAGATGTTTTTGTTTTTGTTCCTCTGTCTCACGGAGCCGAGGCTGGTCTATTTTCCATGTGCTAGGGTTACAGGCATAGGCCACCATGACGCGCTGAATATGGTCAACATCAGAATTTAAAAAAGCTTTCCATCTCAGGTTTATTTTCAGTGTTTCACACAGAATATCTGTAATGTCAGTGATGCAGACACCAACAGGTTTCACATACTAAGTGCCGGACTTCCCTGGCAAATATTTTTCCAGACAAAAGAACCAAAGAAAACACAATTTCAGGAGATGGTCTCATCACACTCCACCCGAAGTACAAAGCCGGCAGTGGTTAAAATGAGAGACACCATCAACCGAGACAGTGGCCTCTGAGCCTCCACACTCACCTGGTAAAGTGCCCAGAAACTGCAGAACACCAAACTACAAAATCCACTTTGGAAAAGGAAGTTAATTTTCTAATTTTTGCCTTAAGATCATTTTTAATTGCCTTAAAAAATCTGGTGAGTATCATGATGGAGGCGGGAAGAAGGGGCTGCAGTTTATAGGTTCAACCCGTCTGCAGAGAAGAAGGCTCCCATCGGGAGGGAAGGGAGAAGGCCAAGAGCAGGGATGTGTTATAAATAAGAGTCTTTCCTCAAGCTGGCCAGTGCTGGTTTCAGCTGCACCCATGGGAGACGTCCTCTCACAAATGGTTTGTTTATAGTGTCTTTTGTAAAATCGAGTTGACGACCTCCAGTGATTCTTCTTTTACTAAAACAATATCGTAAGAGTCCATGTATTTTTCTAAAAGCTCATCTACCTAATCAACAGAAGAACAGAAATAAAATTAACATGCAGAGAAAGGCAAATAATTTCAGTTTTAACCCCATAGTGTTACATCTGTAGAATACAAATCTAATTTCAAGAAAGTTTTGAAATACAAACATTCTCAAATTCTGTATAAAGGAAATCATTTTGTTTCTGATGAAGATTTGAATTTTTTGAGGCAGGGTTTTGCTGTATAGGCTCACCCTGGCCTTTAGCTTTGAGTCGTCCTGCCTCAGCCCCCTGATCGCTGGGACGACAGGCCTGCACCACCGTGGCTAGCTTACTCTCAGACTTGACTCTGGGCAGCAAGTTTTCAACAGGTACTTTTCTCCCTAAATAGTTCCTTTCCACTCCAGTGGTTCCGACTTTGGGAACTTTGTACTCGCACATTTGGCAACGCACAGAGACATTTTTGATACTCATGTCTAGGGAGTGCTGCCCACTGCCACTCTGAGAATGTGACCTTCACGTATCACACAAGGCTGTGCTTCATATCTCCTCTACTCACTGCCCAAGGAGGGCAGTAAAATAACTTCCTCACGTGCCTTTGGCAACTAACGGCAATGTTTCATCTTAAGTTTTTAAAAAGAAAATTCAACTGCAGCACTGCACACTCACCCTGTCATTCAGATATCCAATTTTCAGAATGTGTTCAACGTTAGCTACGCCATCTGCCATCCTCAAGTCCCCCTGGGAGTCCCCCAGCAGAATGATGTTGCTGTTGTCTTTCAGCTGGCTGAAATAGTCTGTATTCTTCAAGGCACCGTCGTGTTTGTTGAACACATGAATCAGTTCTCCTTTGAATCCTTTCAGCACTCCCTACGAAAATATTTAAAATAGCTGAAGAAAAACTTCATTATACTTATTTATGGTATGTGTATGTATGGAGGTACACATGGCAGTGAGTACTTGGAGGGTAAGGGACGACTTGTTGGAGCTGGCCCCTCCTACCCTGTGCAGCTGGGGATTGAAATCGGTTGTCAGGCTTGGTGGGAAGCACCTTTTGAGTACTGAGCCATCTCTCTGGCTTGAAATAATGGGTTTTACATATTCTACTTGTTAGAACTTTTACATTTTATGATTCTAAATAGATGCATCTTTAAATTGGTCTTTGACTTGATTTCAAAACACAGAAATCCGTCACATGACAGGTAGGACAGGCTCCAAACAACAGCACATTTTCTACATTCTCTACTTTAAATGGCAACTCAGCTAATCACAAATTCAGCTTTTACTTTGCATTTTGTTCCTAGCCAAAGGATTCTATTTTATGTTTTTTTACTGTTTTGGGTTTTTATTTTATTTTGCTTGAGGCTATGTAGCCCAGGCTTTGCGCTCATGACCCGACCCTCAGCCTTCTGAATGCTGGGATTGCATCATTCTCCAACATGCCCACAACATTTTATAGTAAACTCATTCAGAAAATGCCAGTATGATTCACTTTTTCCCACTTAAGATGTAGTCTTCAGGGTTGCACAGTTAAACTACTGTCATGCAAGTTTTGTGAATTTTAATATTAACTTATGAATGAGACTTTAAGGAGGGCATAAAACACACACACACACACTGAGGGAGCAAACGGATGAATCCCATTAATAGCCTGTCAGCATCATCTAATTCAACGACCGTCTACCTGATATTAATAAAGAACATGTGAATTTACATGACTAAAACACTTCAGATTGGAGAGCAGCCTTAAGGAAGGAGTTCATATTCTTACATTTTCATCAAAATCCATGAAGTTGGATACTACTTTGACATTTGAATGATAAACTCCAGCTTGACGTATAACTTCTTCAAGCACGTCACCGATACCAGCCGAAAATATGAACACAGGGATGCCGTGCTGTTGAAGTTTACCAAAGAAATTCTCATATCCTTCCCTGTGAGAGGAGGCAGAGTGTTAATGAGCAAGATCTCTCTCTCTCTCCCTCTTCCTTTCTCTCTCTCTCAGAAGGTATAAAGCAAAACATTTCTACCTATTTCTACAAATCATATTCTCATCTGAAAACAATGACCAAGTCAACAGTTAACTCTTTACCTGCTATTAGTTCTAACCGTACAAGTTAGATGGTTTTAGACTCACAGTAAGCATGGATAAAAGCCTACAATTTACACCATTTAAAGGCAAGGGGTCAAATCATACCCTGAAAAGGTCCCTAGGGTGAGCTCGAAGGCCACCTGCCTGAGGCCCTGCTGCTCTTCCTACCTCCACAAGAGCAGAGCAGCAAGCCTAGCTGTGCTCTTTCTCCTGTCATGGCTCCTTTCCAAGACTGTTTAGCCCCACCATCCCTCCTTCTCTGGATGACCCGCTTCCCTTCACCAAATAGTTCATCCACTCATGTCACACATACAGTTAAATTCAGATGAAAGCAAGTCTACAGTGTTCTTCCCCTTCCCTCCTTTTATACCTCTTCTTCCCCATACCTCTATGTTCATATCAAATGTAGGTTTCAATGTAAATACATATTTATACTTAAGGCCACACCCTGAATATGAGAGAAAAGGTGTGGTATTTGTCTGTCTGAGCCTGGCTTACTTCTCTTAACATGGTTACTTCAATTCTATCCATTTTCCCCAAAAATGAAATAATCTCATTCTTGTTTGTAAAACCTTAAAATCTACTCTTTCCTTTTCACTCTCTACCAGCTACAGGTTCAATTAAAATCTTGGTACTTATGAGTGAACCATTCAATTGTTCTTACATTTCAATCTTTTCTTCTTGAAACATAATCACTTTATCATCCCAGAGGAAAAGGGATTGGGGGTAGTTTAGTGAGAGAGTGATTGCCCAATGTGGGAGGCCCCAGGTTCAATCCCAGCACAGAGGGAAGGAAAACAACATCACCGTATTTGCCAAACAAGTAGAAAAAACTTAAGGTTGGTTAAAAAGTACTGAAAGTAAGTGTGATGATTTTCACAGTTATACCCTACACATTACAAATACTGTGTGTGTTGTGCAGTACTTGCTGAGCAGACCAAGTTGGCCTTCAGCTGGTTGTGATCCCTTCACCTCTGCCTCTTAAATATTATAATCGCAGATTTTGACACCATGCCAAGCCTCGCAAGTACTTTACCTATAAACTAAAAAAGTTTCCTTCCCTGTAAAGTTTTCAAAGCATGAGAACTCCGAAGGTAGATTCATGTAATCTTAGAAACAATTCTTAGTTGAAACCTTTCTAGCTTATAAATATTTCCTTTAAATTTCAGATCTTTCCTAAAGAACTTGAAAACGATAATAGTTACATAAGTCTCTACATTATTCTTAATTTTTTTTTTTTAATTTTGGAGAAAGGGAATACGGAAATACAAATCATTACTTAAATCTTCCAATGCTCTTTCCAGTTCCAAATCTAAATGAAAAACTTTTTTTTTTTTTTTTTTTTAAAAGATAGGGTTTCATGTATCCCAAGCTGGCCTCAGACTTGCTATTTCATTCAGGATCTTCCTGCCTCTGTTTCCTAAGTGCTGGGACTATAGGCATGAGCCGCCATGCCCAGGTTTTAAAAAAAATGATTTCAAATCTTATTTTATGTGTATAGGTGTTTTGCCTGCATGTATCTCTGTATATCAAGTGCATTCCTGGTGTCCATGGAGGGCAGAAAAGGGTGTTGGGTCCCCTGGAACTGGGGTTATAGATGGCTGTGAGCTGCCATGTGGGTGCTGGAATCGAACCCGGGTCCTCTGGAAGAGCAGCCAGTGCTCTAATCAGCTGAGCCATCTCTCCAGCCCCTTACTATGCCAGTTTTATTCAGTGCTTGGACCAAACAAAGAGCTGTGGGCACGCAAGACAAGCACTCTGCTAACTGAGCTACACCCCAATCCTAACAGCCCTAACCTACAATGTTTTTCTTATCTCACCACTATTCATTTGCTTACACTGATAAAAGAAATAATGTGTTTTAATTATTTTATGGAATAAAGCGATTGCTTATCTTAATTAAAAACACATAATTGAATATATGCAATAGTAGTTAATTCTGGAGACAATAAAAACAAAACCCAGGAGACTTACTTGAGCATGACATCAGAGTCTGCCACAATCTCTTTAAGTTTGGCTTTTGGTATGCCTTGTTCAACAAGCAAACCATGTGATTTAGTATACCTGGAGTTAATGACCAAAGGAGGGAGAGAGACCAGTTAAAATATTGAAACAATTATCTTTACTGCAAAGCATTCCTGAGTGTGAGATCACGGCTGCTGGTCCTCACTGTGTGGACTTAACTCTGAGACTAAGGAGCTTAAAATGGGTGATGGTGTTTTCCCCGGATGTCACAGATCTCACAAACCCAGGCTCCTCTTAACTATGTCAGTAAGGCAAACCTGGAGACAGCTGCAAGCTTTCCTCAGTCCACAGGTAAGGGTCAATCTAACCTGGGCTGGCAAGCCCCTTTCTCCTTTCATCTGCTTGCAGTTTACATTTCCCTGAAATCTCTAAGTACTGGAACGCTGCCTAGTGTAAGAGAGAATTCCTTGGTAGGAAAGTGTTCCACATAGGCTGACCTGCTTCACTCATACACAGATCGCCACAGCAGCACAGGATAATGTGCCGTTAGAACTCAATTCCTTACGATGGAACTCCCTTCTCCCATGAAGAACGGGAACCTTCACCTAATAACTGAGCATCCCCGGAATATTAAAGTAACTCCTTCCTTTCGCCAGCTTCCCCCTCTTTCCTCTTGTGAGACAGCTTAATTCTGGAAAGCCCTCACGGGCCTATATTCCCTATGCAACCTGGAAACAATCCCTCTGCCTCAGCTTTAAGTTCTGGGATTACAGGTGCGCACACCATGTTGTCTCAGGAACCGGAGCTTATTCCATCCCCAGATAAACCTAACTGCAAACAGTCCTTTCTCCACATAGAAATCAATCTCTTTAATTTTTCCAAAACCAGCTCCAGTTTTGACCCTGCAGGTAGGCAGAGAAAGTCTCTCCCCAGCATTTACTACCACACACAGGTGAACTGTCCATGCTCCCCGTCAGCTACTGGGAATATTCCTGGCCTCTTAAAATTTCAAAGCAGATGTTGCCGCTCAAATCAAAGCACTTTCCACTTCTGGGAATGCTTCTCAGAGGAACGGGTGGACTCCTCTGCACCTCTATATTTGCCGAGGTTTATCTTGTCCGGGAGCTCCACACAAAGCTCTCTCTGAGGTCTACTCGGATGCTGCAGCGTGATGAACACAGTCAACACCAGAGGCCAGGGCTCCAGGTTGGGGCGGCGTGAACCCTACTTCTCTTTCTTTGTTCTCAGATCATGTCTTATCTAAGAAGCTTTAAAGTAAAGACGTGGCTTTAAGACTTATGTGCCAGGCCTTTTATTTACTCTCACTGCATGCCGTCTTGAGACCAATCGCAAGCTGTTAATTCACCGTGGTGACTCTAGGTTTTCTGTATTCATTGTCTGTGTATCTAGCTGTACACATTAAAGAGGAGGCTGCATTCCCAGCACTGCAGTGCGGGCCCCACCCCCACCCCCACCCCAGAGGCACTCACCACTCTACCATGTAAGGGAACTTCTCTTCCACAGTGAGCTCAGGATCAACTTCAATAGCGTAATACCGCTCCTTCAGCTGCAGTAACTAGGAGGAAACAGTAACTTAGTTGTGAGGATTAGAGTTCTGTCACTTACCTGACTATTACAGAAAACAATGTAAACAATAAAAGACAATGGGGGCCTTTAAGCTACTTTTCAGTAAAGACTAAAATGAGATGGTTTGCTCTTCGGTTACATATAATTAGATACAGCCGCAGGAACCACTTCACTTCCAAGTCAGCAATTCTGAATGGCATTAGAAAAAAGTGGGAGGTTTATTTTCAGGCTCGGCTCTGCTGGTGCTGTGGACTGAATGTAAGGCATCCAACATGCTCGGCGGGTGATCTCACCGACCTGCCACTGAGCCATGGCCCAGGCCTAGCTTTACTTTCTATTTTGGGCCAGGTTCTGTGCTAAGTTACCCAGGCGGCTTTGAACCTTCAAATCCTTCTGCCTCAGCCTAAGTAGCAGAATTACAGGCCTGAGCCACCAGACCTGACAACAAGTTTAGTCCTGAAATCAAAGTAATTAACTTTGATAGGCACCCTGAGTTGCTCTGTTAAGATGGAGGCAGGCACCCCAGGAACACCCTGATCAGTTTAAGGGGGCAAATTAGCAAGAGACTAAAGCACCTTTGCCTTCCCAGCTAATGTAAGGACCCTGAGTGTTCTAATAACAACTTCTAACGCGGGTTGTGCTGGTGATGGTTGCGCACCCTGTAATCCTAGCACTTGGGAGGTCAAGCCAGTGAGTTCAAAGCTAAATGAGACATCCTGTCTTGAAGAAAAAAAAAAAGCCAGGATAGAATTCATACAATAAATTTCATATTTATTGAATGCTTACTATGTGCCAGATACGACTATAAGCACTTAGCATTCATTTCAGTTCTTTCGGGGGATGAGGGTGGGTGGAGGATCTGGGGTTAGAGAACAGAACAGCCACTAGATAGACATAGAGGCCAGAAAATGGTGGCACACACACCTTTAATCCTATCACTTGGGAGGCAGAGATCCATCCAGATCTCTGTGAGTTCAAAGCCACACTAGAAATAGCCAGGCATGGTGACTCACGCCTTTAATCCCAGGAAGTGATGGCAGGAAGCAGAAAGGTATATAAGGCATGAAAACCAGCAACTAGCCTGGTTAAGCTTTTAGGCTTTTGAGCAGCAGTTCAGCTGAGATGTATGAGGCTTCCAGTCTGAGGAAACAGGATCAGCTGAGGAACTGGCGAGGTGAGGAAGCTGTGGCTTGCTCTGTTTCTCTGATCTTCCAGCTTCACCCCAATACCCGACTCCAGGTTTGTTTTTATTAAGAAGACTCTTTAAGATTTATGCTACATGCCATCATGCCTAGCTTTTGACATTTATTCCTGTCTGAGTAAAACTAATCAGCTGAGACAATGAAGGATTAACTATGCATTTGAAATGACTCGATACTTACCTTTCTACGACATTCGTCTGTAACAAGCTTACAGTTGTCAATGATATCTGGAGAGGGGGGAGAAAGAAAGGGGGAGAGAGAGAGAATGACATAGGCATTAAAGAAAATATTCTGGTTGATACTAACACTAATAAAGATACCTTGCTTCTTTTATTTTTAAAACCCAAGTCGATTACTGTGGTTACTGCAATTTTTGGCCTCGATGTGTAATTCAAATGGCATTGCTACAGGAGGTAATAGTTTCAAAATTTGAGATTTAGTAATTCTTCACATATAGCACTGAGCTAGACAGTTCAAGATCTTCAAACAATCTATTATAAGTTTCCATTTTCATCTTCCTTTTTAATACACAGAAGCAACAAATACATCTTGGCGTATATCATTTTCCTTTTCTTTCTATTTTGAGACAGGGTGTACTGGTTAGATTTTAACATGACACAAACTAAAGTCATCTGGGAAGAGGGAACATCAATTGAGGAATTGCATCCAACGGACTGGCCTTTTGCTTGACTAATAATTGATGTGAAAAGACCCAGTTCACTGTGGGTGATTCTACCCGTGACAAGGGGGTCTTGGGTAGTATAAGAAAAGCAAGTTGAGCAAGCCAGCAAGCCTCCATGGTTTCTACTTCAGTTCCTGGTGTGATTTCCCTCAGTGATGGGCTGTAACCTGAAAGCCAAATATACCTGTTCTTTCCCAAGTTGGTTCTGGTCTGTTTTATTGAAACAGTAGGAACCAAACTAGGACATAAGGTCTCATGGAGCCCAGGCTGGTTTTGAATTTAGGATCCTTTTGCATCCACTGCCCCATTGCTGGGATTATAGGCATAAACCAGCTATTCCCAGTTTATGCCATCTTAAAGAGACCGAACCTCTAGGCCTCATGCACGTAAGGCCACCACTCTACTGAGCTACACCCCCAGCCACGAAAGATACCATTTTTAAAAGGATAATACTTCATGTAAAATATTTCCTCTCAAAGTTTTATTTACTATTAATAAATTAGGTAAGATAAGATCAAGTCAAATCTACCGTTTTGAGTTCTTTTCATTTAATGTTATGCTCTGTATTTTTCATATAATTAAAGCTCCATAAATACCACTCACAACGGTTGTACAATTTTTCCAGTGTTAAATTATTTTCAGTTGCCTTCCAAGCTGTTGTCATTATAAATCATTTCATTTTGTGTTGTCAGAAATCAATGTCAAAGCTTTATACATGCCTGGCCAGTGACCTACTACCGAGCTACATCCTTAACCCAGAGTGTGCCTGCTGGTTTTCTGTCAACTCCAACACAAGCTAGGGTCACCTGGGAAGAAGGAACCACAGTTGAGAAAATGCCTCCATCAGACTGGCCTGTGGGCAAGCCTGTAGCATTTCTTGATTGAAGGTTGATGTGGAAAGGGCCAGCTCACCATGGGTGGTTCCACCCCTGGCTGTGTAGGCTGAGCAAGCATCAGGAGAGCAAGCTGGTAAACAACACTCCTCCAGAGTCTCTGCCTGAGCCCGTCTTAGTGTCCCTCTACACTGGACTGCAACTGCAAGCAAAATAACCCTTTTCCTCCCCAAGTTGCTTTTGGTCACAGTGTTTACAATATCAATAGAAATCTAACTAATAAACAACATTTGATAAATGTTACTTTTTAGGTTATCCCAAAATTTAAACCTTTTCAGTTATTTCTTGGGTAATAAATAGACTATATAGTGAGAAATATTTTGAAGTCTTCATCCATTCACTTTACTTCCAAAAGCATATATAAAAATAGCCATTCACCTAATGAATGAGAACCATTCCCCAAAACCTAACATGAAAAAGCAAGTTTCTTCACTTTTAACATCCAAAAGAGAAAAGGAAAAACAAAAAACCCCAGTCATCTCATTGATAAGTATTTACCATTACATTCATTTACTCAAGAGTACCACACTTACTATGACATGTTGGGCATCTTTTTCCATTGTAGGAAAACCTACTTAGTGTCATATCAAAGTCTGTTATTATCTGTGAGAAAAAGAAGGCAAAATGTAAGTAAGTTCACCACAATCCTAAACTCACTATGCCAAGCAAATACACATCCTGGAGCCTTTCCACTGAGGTCCCTGGGAAGTTCTTCATCTAACCCTGCAACACACTGAGTTAAATGATTATATTTTTCAATTAAAAATTATGTGTGTGTGTGCACACCATGCTCTGGTGTGTGTGTGTGTGTGTGTGTGTGTGTGTGTGTACATCATGCTCTGGGGTGTGTGTATGTGTAGTGTGTGTGTGCACATCATGCTCTGGGGTGTGTGTGTATGTGTAGTGTGTGTGTGTGCACACCATGATCTGGGGTGTGTGTGTGAGTGTATGTGTGTGCACACCATGCTCTAGGGTGTATGTGTGTGTATAGAGGACATCTTCCAAGAGTCGGTTCTCGAGTTCCCCCTTGCTGAGGTGGGGTCTCCTTTGTTTCTGCTGCCCTGCTCTGGATATCACTCAAAGAGATAATAAATTAGCTGTTGGGCAGTTCAAATAGCAAAGGAATTCTTATAATGAAGTTGGACTAAATAACTTCTTCATTTATTTATTTATTTATTTATTTATTTATTTATTTATTTATTTATTTATTTATATTTTGTGTATACCAGTGTTTTGCCTGCATGTATGATGGTGTCCAATCCCCTGCAACTGGAGTTACTGACAGTTGTGAGCTGCCATATGGGTGCTGGGAATTGAACCTGGGTCCTTTGGAAGAGCAGTCAGTGCTCTTAGCCACTGAGCTATCTCTCTCTCCAGCCCCCTCTTTCACATTTAGTCTGTAATTCTCTGCTTTCTGGGATGATACATGCTCATGATCTTGGGAGTTGGAAGCAAACAAAAATGCAGCAAACAATATCAAACCATAAAACTCCCAGACCAACACTGAGAGAGAAACATGTTAAATTCAACTATGCCCTCATAAAGTTACATTTTAATTTGACAATGACTCAGTTAATTAAAATATAGAATAACTTGAAACTAATACTCTTTTACATATGATTCCTGAAATGGTTTAACATCTGTGTATAGTATTAGTTACCTTAGAACTTAATACTAAAAAAAGGCCCAAGTGAGAGGTCTGGCCAAACTCAATGGGAGAATTAGTGCTTAGCTCCACAGGTCTTGGGTTTAATCTCAACCACGTTTGATCATGGCTCATGTGCTGTCTCTGTCTCAAGGCATTCTTTTTTTTTTGTTTTCAAATAGAATATTCCATGTATTTAGACCAACTATAGATAACAGTTTTTAGATTTTACACTCCCAAAGTATAGGCAAAAACAACAACAACAACAACAACAACAATCCCATTACTAAGGTTTTGTCAAAACAGGAGATAAATAAATTTGCTTTTCCCCCTGCAGTTGCTAGGGACCGGACCTATGGCTTTATCCAGGCCCTGCTACACTCCATCACTAACCCCAGACAGATGAGTCTGCTTCAATTTCTCAATGTGGCTTAAAATTTTTATACAATATATTTTGATCTTAATCTTCCACTTCCTCAACTCTTCCTAGATCTTTCCCACCTCCATGCTTTTGTGCTCTCTTTCTCAACAAACAAAAATAAAAATAAAAATAAAAACGAAGAAACTAAAATATCCAACCCAACCTGAATATGGAGTGTGTTCTATGTTGCCAACTACTTCTGGGTGGGGGCTGCCCTGGAGTGTGGCGGACAGACCCAGAACCTTCCACTGGAGAGCACTGACTCCCCCCCTCCCCCCCCAGCAGCTGTCATTGCAAATCCGCTTCAATGGTTTCAAAAGCGTAAGTCACCTGGAGTTTGGCAGCTCCTCCTTTAATGAGACCACAGATAATTTCTTCTACTCTTGTAGGGTTCTTGATGCGAACTGAGCTTTTCTGGAATTCTGGCATCTAAAAAGTGAATAGAAATGAACTACTTTCACTCACTTTTCCCAATTCATTTGCTATCAAGAAGCTTGCATTAAAAAGTATAAAAATGCTGAGACATTATTTTAAAAAAGTCACCATATAAAACTACCATTATTATACACACACACAAAAATTAAAACACATAACTAGTTTCCATGTAGAAAATTAAGATAAACTTATGAGCCAGGTGGTGGTGGCGCACACCTTTAATCCCAGCAGAGCCAGGTGGATCTCTGTGAGCTCAAGGCCAGCCTGGTCTACAGAGTGAGTTTCAGGGCAGCCAGGGCTACACAGAGAAACCCTGTCTTGAAAACAACAACAACAAAAAGCAACAATAAACCCCTCTTCCCCAAAGGCCAGAACATTTCCCAAAGACTGGAAGACACCAACAGAGGTATACATGAGAGGAAAAGGGAATTACATTCAAATACTGTTCATGAAATACCTACATTTAATTTGGCTCCTCCCCCTCCCTTTTTTGTAGGGGAAGGAAAGATACTGGGAATCAAGTCCAGGGATTCTCAAATGCATGAGTTCTACTATATCTAGAGCCGTTACACACTTTAAAAGCCATATCTTAAAACACTGATAGGATCACCTGCAATGTACCAGATCTTGGCACTTTTAACTAACGAGACCTCATTCGTCTTAAGGAGGGGGAGATGGCTCAGTCCATAACGTACTTGCTGCACTTTATGAGCTGGGATCCTTGGGCGTGTTCATTAGCAAGTCCAGTAGCTTCAGATTCAGTGAGGAGCAATAGAGGATGGTATCCAATGGTGATCTCTGGCCTCCACATGTACAAGAACACAAAGACCACACCCTCAAGCCCCAATTCACCCTGACATTTACATAATAAATACTGTGTGTCTACTTTTCGAAACACACTCCTGCTAGAGACTAGATGTGATGTGGACCGATATACTTTCCTGCTGAGTATGAACGACCACTGCTGCTTTGGAGGACCCCTTCTGCAGCTCCCTTACAAAAACCTTAGCTGAGAAGAGAAAATACTTGATTCAATAACTAAACCCATTGGAGCTGGTGAAACGGCTCAGTGGTTAAGAATGCTTGCTGCTTTTGCAGAGGATCTGTGTTCTCAGCAGCCATGCTGGATGGCTCACAACTGTTTGTAACTCCTCCTTCAGGGGATTTAAACCCTCTTCTGGCCTCTGTACCTGTACTTACATGCAAGTACTCCTCCTACATACACATAATTAATTTTTAGAAAAATTTTAAAAACACCGTAACTCATTATAGTGAGAGTAAACAAAGGATTATGTTGCCACAATATTTTCACCAAGAAAATGGAGCATTTTATTTTATACTCAATATAAATCAAGCAAGTCATACTCTCAAGGTTCAGCTAACAAGAATAGCAGTGTTGCATATCTTTAATCCCACAGCACTTGGGAGGCAGAGGCAGCTGGATCTCTGACTTTAAGGCTAACCTGGTCTACAGACCAAGTTCCAGGGCAGTCAGGGCTACACAGAGAAACTCTTGTTTCAAAACCAACCAAACAAAAAAATATTAACTAAGACCACTTGGTGGCGCCCATCAACCACCCTGATTCTAATCAGGTCTTCACCTACATTTTACATTTGGTATATTATAAAACGTTTTTCTTTTTTTTTAAATCATCAATTATTATAATTGCTAGCCTCTTATTTATTTTCAGTAACAAGCAAATTGAAAACTCAAATTGCTTTAGAACTTTTTTTTTCTTAACCATTACACATCAAAGAGAAGCAATGGCTGGGGCACCATCCTTGCTGGTGACGGAGAATAAACAACCATTCACTTCAAGAAGGCAATCAGGGAGCACTCAAGTGACTCTGGAGGAATGGACTGGTTACAACAAAAAACACTGGCAGCTCCGCCCTTTCGAGAACACAGAAGGGTGGACGATGCACGGTGGGAGAAATACAGAGGCTGTGGCTCATGGGTGGAGTCCTAACCTAACATCTACAAAACCCTGGGTTCAATCCCAGCAAAAGAAGAAAGGCAGAAACACAAGCAGACAAAGTCATCTATAGATACACCCCACTCCGGCTGAAACACACAGTTTAAGCTGATGTCTATTGAATCAAACGTTTCAGGGTTCATTAAAATGTACATTTTGTGGTATTATGTACTAGTTAAAGAATAAAAGTATTTACTCATTTATTTACTTATTTATTTTCTTTTGATTATTCTTTTAAAGACAAGGTTTTCCTGTCTAGCCCTGGCTGGCCTGGCACACCCTGTGTAGCGTAAGCTGGCGTTGAATTTGTGGCAACCCTCTTGGGTCAGCCTCCAGGAAACTGGGATTACCAACAGGCACATGCTACCACAACTGGCTCCAAGGAGTTTTATCATGGGGACTGTGGAAGGCTGATGGTACTTTTTCCGCACTGTACTGACATATGTTCCTTCCATGGCCTCAGTACCACTATATACAGACAACAGCTGCTTCCTGGGGAATTTTCAGGAACTTCACACATCTTTTGTTATGCATAAAGTTGGTAGTTTCATACCATTTATTTACACAATCATTTTTACATAACAGTCTCACTAGCCCAGTTGGCTTCAAACTAATTATGTAGCCAAGATGACGTTGAATTCCTGATCTACCTGTTTCTACCTGGCCAGCAATGGGACTACAAGTGTAGACCACGTTTGGGTTTTATGTGGTGTTGGGGACTGAACTGAGAGCTTCCAACTGACCTACATCCCCAGCCATTTTGGCCCCTTTCTTTTTCTTAAATTCTTTTTTATGTCTGCTTGGCTGCCCTGCCTTACTCCCCATCCATCCATCCATCCATTTCTCCATATAGTCGTGTGTGTGTGTGTGTGTGTGTGTGTGTGTGTGTGTGTGTGTGTGTGTTAGAGGACAACTTTTAGGAGTCAGTTCTTTCCTTACACTGTCACACTTGGTGGCAAAAGCCCTTACCCACTGAGCCTTTTCACTGGTCCTGAATGTCTGTCACTTTAAACTACACTTAGAATATTTCATTCTGCATTGCTTACACAGGAGAGTGCCAAGGAATACAGAAAAGAATGGGAATCCAGCTGAGGTAGGGCATGCCTGTAATCTCTGCCTCAGGAGCCGGAAGCAGAACCAGGGGTTCAAGGTCATCACTAGCTACAAAGTGACTTCAACTAGCCTGAGTCACAGAGACCCAGTCTCAAAGAACAAAATCCAAACCACACATGCAAAAACACAGGAAGGGAATAAGGCATATGTAATGCATTGTAATGTAATCTCAACATTACCCCTTGCAGGGCTGAGACAGGAGGATCTCACATCCCTGACATACAAGCACAACGAGACTTCATGTTCAAAAAAAGTAAAAACAAAACAACAGCCACAGCAAACTCCTCAGAACCTAGCCATCATTTTACACTAAGAACTATAAAATGTATTATATTTCAAGCATAATAATTTCAAAGATATTTGAGAATCAATTCAGTAGGTACTTGAGATTTTTATCATTTGTGTCAAGCATCATGAAGAAAGCCCCGTATAAAACTCCAGTCCCACAACTGTATAGTTAAGAAGGAAAAATTGGAGAAGATTCACTGTTTACAAGTGGAGCTGCAAGTACTCACATACCCACCATTTTCAAATGGACAGCAGACTCCTGATTAGTCATTTCTTGGTTATCCAGTCTTCTGGATTTCCCCAGGTGATGTCACAGCAAGAGAGGGGAGAAAAGGTACATGTGACACACTTACATTTGAGGCTCTTAATGTATGCTAATGACATACGAAGATGGTATTTTAGTATGATTTAAATACCAAGGAATTGCAGGCTGCTCGCTCAGCAAAGGATTTCCTCTATTAAGTAAAGTTTCTTCTAAGAACTAAAGTAGTACTAATAAGTTTGAATAAAGAGGTAAAATGGACTACACATTTTGCCTTAAGACTTTACTACAAGACTTGTTCAAAAACAAAAACAAAAACAAGACAGGGTCTCCCTCTGTAGTCTAGGCTTGCCTTGAACTCCTGGGTAACCTCCTGCCTCAACCTCCTTCTGTTGTGGAATTATTGGTGTGAACCACCATGTTTGGCTTTGCAAGTATATATTATCAACACTTATTGTACACAAAGGGTAAGAAAAGTGTGTTGATAGTGCCAAATCTACATAGGAATTAAAAGAAGAAACATAATATACAAAAGTATTTTTCCTTCAATTTTTTCAAGAACTATTTATTTATGTATTTATTCACCCACTGCGTCTATTTAGTGTTGCCCAAATGTGCATGTGCACGAGGTTACCCACTGGAGTGTGGGAGCCACCAGTGGTCAAGTGTGTATGTGCACGAGGTTACCCACTGGAGTGTGGGAGCCACCAGTGGTCAAGTGTGCATGTGCACGAGGTCACCCACTGGAGTGTGGGAGCCACCAGTGGTCAAGTGTGTATGCGCACAAGGTCACCTACTGGAGTGTGGGAGCCACCAGTGGTCAAATGTCTGGAGAAAAGTGACCTCCTCCAGCAGCCATCAACTGTAAACGGTTCCTCAGCGAGGTGAGTTTGAGGGGGCCCTTCCCCCTCCCTCCACACTAAATTAGTTAAGTTAAAAGTTTTCTGTGTGTCTAAGTCTGTGTTGTGTTTGCACTGAGCACAGCGTCTGGGACAAAGTCAGAACGGGTCTGTCAAACGAAACGGGCATTTTTTTAGGAGGCTGCTGGGTAAATTTTATATCCACTAAATCAAAAGAAAACATCTCTTATAATTATTCTGGTTTTGTCCTATGGTACAAATCTTAGAGAAGATTACTAATTTTCCCCACAATGACTTTAATTTTACTTTACTCCAGGTAAGCAAAAATTTAATGGTCAAAACCCTGTTTTAAAAGAGCTACTGAAGAGCTGGAGATGTAGCTCAGTGGTAGAGGACTTGCCTAGAATGTAGTCCTGGACTTCATCTTCAGCATGACACAAAAATAGAAATAAATAAAGATTAAGAAAAAAGCCATTAAGAATGTGCACTACTCCTGCAAAGGACCGAGTTCTGTGTCCAGCACCCACATCAGACCCTTCCCAACTGACTGACAGACAGTGCTGGTTGCCCAGTGGCAATCCTCCTGCCTTCAAATGCTGGGATTATAGGCAAACAACCATCACACTCAGCAGCTGCTGGCTTTTAGTACGTCACATATGCTCCGCTAAGGTCAACCCAGGAGCTTTCCTTCTTCCGAGTGCTCACCAATGTGACCAGATTTAACCTCCACTCACTGAAGCAAACCCCTGTGAATGGGGTACTGCAGTGACCACACCTCGCCTTGAGACTTGTATTGTTATAGAAGTGTGAACACACACAGAAAGACATAGTGTCAGCATTCTGGGACTCTCTGAAAGAAGAGACCGAACATGGGGCAGAGTATTTTTAACCGGCAGTGTTGTAAGCCTATACCTGGTACATATAAAGTTCCAGCTTGTTCTGCCAACAGTCATCTGTGGCAGATGCTTCAAGAGAAGAGCTGCTGGAAAACACAGCCGGTACAGAAGACACATTCAAAAATAGAAAGCTCTACCCTTGAACTATGAACTCTCTTCGAAGGAAGTTATAAAGTCTTTAAATTTGGAACCTTGAAATATGAACTTCTAGAAAAACTTGCAAACTAGAAAACAATCACTTTGTGTACTTTAGTATGAACTCAGGGTTTCTAAGGTTGTTAACACAAGAATGTGTAGAACAAGGCTAAAGAATGAAGAAGCAAGAGGTAAGAACTTCACTTAAATTTGTTATGTAAGAATTTTAGTTACCGTATGTCATTCTGAGGCTATAGTTTTTAAAAATCAATAAGATGGGCAATCTGTCTACATTAGCAATTTACTTGCTTTAAAAGAGACTTTAAAGTATCTTAGTGTAAAATGAATATCTTTAAAGGTTTGTTTCACTCTGGCTCATAGGAAAGTAGAAAAAATAAATTGATTAACATGACTTTTAAATAGTGACTCTTTAGTTTTGATGCTTGCGGAAACATGAAAATTACACTGATAAGGTAATGAAATTTTACATGGTACACCATGTTGTGTCTCTTACACGAGAAAATGTACATCTCATTATAATAAGGAAACGGCTCCTGCAACAGTATTAACTGTCCCTGGTAAATTCATTGTTTTTTATTGCACCTCTCTCAACTAACCAATATTATTTGTCTTAAGTTCAGTATATTAAGACGTCAAATTTTGAGGGTGATTACCATGGAAATATAAACTATAAATTCACTTTTAATGGAGGATTGTAGGAATTTCCTTGTTGCATTTAAATAATTCTCCCTCGATAGAAATAAACATACACAGACTGGAAAGTGAAACACTCTCGATACAGACAATAAACAAAACTGAAACTGAGCAGCTGAAGGTGTAGGAGGAAACAGGAAAAATAAATAAATTCAGAGACTGTCTGTCTATTTCAGGATGGGCAATTTATGCCAATTTCCTTAAGTGAGAAAACGCAGTCCAGATTTTATGGATAATTGTGAAAACAAATAGTTTGTAAGCTCAGAATGTAGTCCTCCAGCTCACCACCCACATTGGTTCTAATACCCAACAGTATTTTTCAAGAGAGTAAACTATGGCCCATGGAAATCATGCGGCTGACCCCAAACATACTTTGACTTCTTCCTGTCCTGTTCTTTCTCCTAGAACAGCAGAGGTAACGACAGTACCCAGTAAGACTAAGCAAGCTGCTCACACAACAGTCTGTTGTATGGTCGACTTTTAAGAAGCTATACAAAACTTGGAAAACTTCATTATTTCAATGTAATGCACAGCCAGGTATGGTGGCACCTCCTTGCAGGAAGCACTTAGGAGGTTAGAGGCCAGCACAGACTATATCATAAGACCTTATCTCAAAAGAAATCTGACACAGTCACAAGTATTCCAGAGCTTACTGTAGTACGCATGTTCTGTTTTAAGGATATGTGTTTGGAGGTTCTGAGTTTTCAACCTAAGACTTATACATGTTAGGCAAAATGTCTACCACTGAGCTACATCCCCAGTCCTACCATGTCTGAATCTTAATTTTCAATATGCAAGTTGTTACATTAGAAATCGAGCCTTTATCAATTCATAAAATATACCAGTATAACTCCAGTCTATAATGTCCTGGGTAAGGCTCATAGGCATAAAAATTAATCTTTATTACCAGCCATTACAAACTCACGTGACTCTGTGCAAAATTAAGTCACACAGCAACTGAACATGTTACCCTTGACTTCCAAGAGTACTTTGCTTTTGCCTAACATCCACATGTCTAAATATGAAATGTTTAGAATCAGAGTGTAAAATTTAGTTATTGAGCCTAAGACATCTGAAAGTTTTACACACTTAGACCTCTGCGAACTACAAAGAATTTTACATTTCGCTGCATTTAAGTCTACTTTTACTTCCTACTCTGAATATTTACATGGCCAAAGTTTCAGTAAGAGACAGAATCAGATTAGAACCACGACAAGTTAAATACCAGAACTCATGTCTGCAGGAGCAGTGAGCACTTACTCTGAAGGTAACCGGACACGCTACGGCAGCACCAGCAAAAGAAAATTCTTCCTGTCTGAGAAGCACTAATATAGCACAAGGTGCATCGGAGGGCGGCTCCCAGAGCCTTGACTAAGCCTTATGCAAACAGTCTTGTGACGCAAGCGGAACCCTGCCTCACTCTGCTATGGGTGACAGGCTTGCTGGCTCGCAGCTCCATACCATCAGTTTACAGAACATAACTAGCTGGGCAAACACGATGGCTAAGAGCTGCTAGCTCTCTGACCTAAGAAGGAACGGTTACCGTGGAACTCTTCAGCCTCTCCCTTCCGGTTTCTGACTGCACTGCACTGGGATGTGTGCACTCATCTGGTGGATGCTCTACTTCAAGACAAAGTGGAAAGATGGAGTCTGGCTGCTGGAGCCAGGGGAGGGGGATAAGAGGCCAGGGGAGGGGGATAAGAGGCCAGGGAAGGGGGATAAGAGGCCGTTGCTCAGTTTGGCAGAGTTCCAGCTTTTAAGTGAAAACAGTTCTGAGGGCGGTGTGCTGTGGTGATGGGGCACAGCAACGGACATGTACTCGGTGTCACCAAACTGTACCCTTAAGTTTGACTAAAATGGTACCTTTTACATTATACATATTTTACTTCAGTGGGATTTAAGGTGGCTTTTATATTTTCTTTATATCTTCCAGAAATTTTTGGTCAATTTTAATAAAACCAGGCCGAAACTATGAAACTGTTATAAAACTGGAAAATACAGGTATAACAGCATGTACTTGTAGTCTCAGCTACTAAGGATCTGAGGCAGGAAAATCACCGAGTCTATGTGGGTCAGCCTGGGTAACACAGTATGAGAGTTTCTGTCGTTGTTATTAAAAAGGGAGCTAAAGAGATAAAATGTTTTTACTTTAAAACCAAAACCAGTCTAGTTTTTTAAGTGAGCAGCAGGATGGCAACATGCTAATGCTGTGCCAGGGCCTGCTAGATAAGGTAGAACATGGGCTGTGGGAAGCTTTATCATCAGGAACATGGTTAAGCTGTATACATGTAAATAATTTTTTTCTATCAGCTCGCTCTACTGTACTCAGAGACATTGAATGCCAGGCTGTATTTTAGTAATTAAACTTCAGGAAATAGCAAGTTCTTTTTTTTTAGAGAAAGGATCTCAATAAGTTGTTGCTCAGGCTGGGCTCAAGCTCCTGGGACCAGGTGATCTTCACGCCTCCTCTGCCTCCAGAGTGGCGGGAACTGTCCACTACAAGTCCACAGTACCACAAGAGCCCTTGGACTGCCTTGTGGGAGAGGGAAGGGGGGAAAGGTGGGGAATTACAGGGTCCCACTACATACCACTGGCTGCCCTGATAATTGCTATGTAGAAACTTGCTATGTTTGGCCTTGGACTCAGAGACATCCCACCTGGCTGCTGTGTGCATATTCACATGTGGTGGTGGTGGTGGGGCTTGTGTAGCCCAGAGGTCATCTTCAGATGTCCTCAATTGCTCTCCTCCTTACTATTGAGACAGACTCTCTCACTTAAACCCAGAGCCTGACTATTCAGCGAGGTGAGCTAGCCAGCTTGACCTGGGCATCCCTGTTATCTGCCTCCTTGGTACTGGGATTATAGGTAGGTCACCAAACCTGCTTGGCATTTCCATGGGTGCTAGGAATCCTAATTTCAACCTTATGTGGCAAGGGCTTCACCCAATGAGCCATTTCTCCAGCCCCAGGCACTGCTATCTCACTGTAATAAGATTTAATAAGGTTCATTAACAAAACATTTCTCCAAGAGGAAGATCTATTATATCTAATTAGTGATGGGAATTCAAGGACAGCAAACAAAAAAAACCCGCTAACTACTCTACCCTAATGATTACCTCCTTTAACAGAGGACTTGGGGAGTTATACCTCCACACCTTCTCAGACAAACATTTAGAAATATTCCTGAAAGCTGTAGATAGAAACATTCCTTCCACATACCACTTGGTGTCTAGTAACTGATCTCAAAAAAATATGGTTGTGCACAAAGATACAGTTGAAAAAATAGAGACTAACACCTAGTTGATTCTTAACACAGGAGAGAGGCGGGCACAGTGACACACGCCTGTAATCCAGCACTTGGGAGGGAGAGGCAAGAGGATTAGTAATTCAAGGTCATCTTCCTCTGAAGAGCTGGAGGCCAGTCTAGGCTCCATGAGATACAGTCTCAAAAACAAAACAAAACACGGAACAGTAACAAAACATGAAAGTCCAAAACACAGGACAGGTAAGGGATAGGGCTGTGGCTGGGAAGCAGAGTCTGTTTAGCATGTACAGAGCCCTGGGCTCTAGTCCCAGTACCACAAACACATCAAAACAGCACCAGCAGTGAACACACGCTGACACACACATGAAACACAGATGTATAAAGCTCTTAGAAATGATCATCCTGGATGTGGTGCTTCAAGCCTATAATCCCAGTACTTGGGAGGAAGGAGCAGGAGGGTCACTGTCCTAGGCCATTCGGTGCTACACAGTAAGACCCTGTCTTAGAAACAATAAGACAAAATACTATAAGTAGCTATAATTTACCAGCTTCTGCGTGAGTGTAGCTGAGTACACAGGGTGATCACACAGAATACTTGAGGCCCTGGTCTGATTCCAAGAAGTGAAAAAAATAAGTAACTAAATGACATGAATAAATAAATAATTTTACTAAATTCTAAGTGTGTGGACATCCTTCATTCAATATCCCTACCACCCTGCATATCATATGCCACTATCCTTCATTTCCTAAGTGAGTTAAGGCATGCAGCTGCTAAGGAGCAGCAACAGATTCAGTATGGGAAGCACAGGAAGTCAAAAATAGGACCCACGATAGCATCCACGGCAACACTAACAGCCCACTTTTATAGCCCGAGTTTTAGAAAAGAAATGATTTCCTTGAGAAATAAATGGTGTGTTTAAAAGTGAGAGTCAGCAGCAAATAGCATCAATCTTGTCCATAATCAGAAAAGTTGAAAAGCATCCCAACAAATAACAAAGCAAGACCTGTATTGGGAGCCAGGTGCCCACAACACACCCAGGAGCAGCAGAATTGTCACAAGCTCCAGCCACAAAGGCTACATAGCAAAATCTTGTCTAAAACATAGGAATAAAAACCCCTCCATGGGACTGGGGAGATGGCTCAGAGGTTAAGAGCACTGGCTGCTCTTACAGAGGTCCTGAGTTCAATTCCCGGCACCCACATGGTGGCTTACAGCCATCTATAATGAGATCTGATGGCCTCTTCTGGCCTGCAGGCATCCATGCAAGCAGAACACCGTGCATAATAAATAAAACAAAACAAAACAAAACAAAACCCTCCTTGAGGGGCTTAGACCTAACAAAGACTGAGGAGTATCTGTTGAGGTCTTTTGCACTGCCAGTCCCGAAGCATGCAAATGACCTTGACA
The DNA here is from genome assembly GCF_949786415.1 of Peromyscus eremicus. Taxonomy (NCBI): domain Eukaryota; kingdom Metazoa; phylum Chordata; class Mammalia; order Rodentia; family Cricetidae; genus Peromyscus; species Peromyscus eremicus. The sequence continues at coordinate 72,867,964 of NC_081418.1, forward strand.
AGCACTCTAATCCAGTCAGGTTAGCCTGAGAGAACTCCATACACCTCCCCTTCTTCACAGTGATGCAATACGGAATCCAGAGAAACTAAGGTATTTGTTACCTTTATGTCATTTTAGCCTTTTTTGGTCTTTTTCTCGTTTGTTTTGTTTTTTGTGGGTTTTTTTTTGGGGGGGGTTGTTTTGTTTTTTGTTTAGAGATAAAGAGAAGGAGAGAGAGGGACAGAGGGAGAGAGAGCATGGATGTGAATGATAAGAATCAAGTTGAGTGGGTAGGAAGTACGGAGGGTCTGAGAGGAGTTGGTGGAGAGCAGTGATCGAAATGTATTCTATGGAAAATTTTAATTGAAAACAAACAAACAATTTTGGGGACTGGGGATGTAATTCATCAGCCTAGCACCCATGAAGCCCTGAGTTTGAACCTCAGAACCACAAAACAAGCAACACAAACCCGGTTTCGTCTACATAGCTTTTGCAGTGTTTTAAGGCTAGAAAGAAGCTGGAAGCCACAGAGGTGGCTCTTCAGCAGTGGAGTGGACTTTCATCTCTGCACCGTTACTGGCCTGGCCGAAACCACCCCTACCCCTCCTAATGGCAAGTACTACCTCAGGAATTCAGATGCCAAAGGGCAGAGGTTTCTACACAGGACAGGACTTAACTGTCTGCCAGGTTGTTTTTTTTGTTTTTTTCTCCCACTCTGAACCTGTAACAGGATGTTTATCTTACTAGCAAGTATGGTTATCTTTATCAACGGAGAAAGTGAAATCTATTTGTGAGTTTGAGTAACTACTCAGAGCCTTTTAGCCTGTCAAATTATTTAACTGAATCAAAACAAAAACCATTACTTCATAGTTTGCCACTAAAAAGTTTCTTAGGACTTGGTCAGCAAATACAAGGACCCAAGTTCAGTCCCTAGAACTTCCATTTCAAAAAGTTGGGTATGGTGACGCATACTTGTAATCTCAAGAGCTTAGTGACCAGCCAGCCTAGCCTACTTGGTAAACTGGTTGGTGGATTATGGTATGCACGCTGAGGAGAGTCTACAGACTCCATCTTAAGAGATTATAACCTTCCCCCAAATCTCAACAAAGTGGCTTCAGATTTCAATCTTCCTTTGATAAGCTCAAACATAGTCTTGAACATTTTACATCTTTTCTCTTAAAAAGCTTTCTATGCTTCCTGCTAAATGCATCATGTCCTGGTCTTTCAAGATTTTGCATCTCTCAAAATGTTGTCTCCATTTTAGTGCAGCTGAATTTCTGTGCCTGACACAGAACAAGATGAAAACGTTTTTTATATCTTGGACTTTCCACAACACAGTTCGTACTCTACTGAAAAAAAAACACTACTGCTACAGATTGCTATTTTGTACAGGGCATATTAAGTAAAAATGGTGAGGTAAGCTGTTCCTATTGGTGCATTATTGTGGGATATTTGTACGCTGTGAAGAAGTATTGCTGTGATTGGTGTAATAAAAAGCTGAATGGCCAATAGCTAGGCAGGAGAGATAGGCAGAACTTCCGGGCAGAGAGAGGATGGGAATAATAGAGGCGAAGAACAAGTCAGACACACAGAGTGGGAGAGAGGTAAAAGCCACGTGATAGAACATAGATTAATAAAAATATGGGTTAATTTAAGTTATAAGAGCCAGTGGGACAAGCCGAAGCTAAGGCCGAGCTTTCATAATTAATATATTAATATTTTATATTAATCATAAGTCTCCCTGTCGTTATTTTCGGGCTGGCGGTCCCCAAGAGAAAGCATACTTCAGTGCATCCTATCTGACACACCTGAATGGAGAACACAAAGACAATTCACCACACAGCAAGATTTTCACATCTCACAACGGCAACAACACAGAACAAGCACGGCTAACTGGTTCTGGGTGCCGCTCAGTGGAAACACATGTGTTTCAATTAGTATGCAGGAGGCCCTGGGAAGATTCCTCACACACAAAAAAGACAATTTAAGCCTGCAATGGAGGCTGAGACAGAAGGATCACTGAATTTAGTACAGGTTAGCTTGGGCTACACAGTGAGATTGTCACAAGAAAAACAAAATAAAAATTAAAAAAGCACAAGAAGATGGAACACGACTAACTCCACTTACAGATTCTAAAGTCTTAGATGCTCTAGCTAGAAACTAAACTGAACGCTATAATAGCCAATACAAGCAAAATCAAATATCAATAAGTGATCAGAGATGAAGGGTAAGATCACAGGTGATTTTCTCCCATTATTTTCTGCGGTGACTATGTCACTAACATTACCTGGAAACAGTAATTACCTGAGTTTCGGGCAGCCGGACTCAGCTTAAGTTAAAGACAGTCATGCTAATAATTAGAGCTAAATGTTATGAGTTAGGCAGATAATGCAGTATGTACTTGGTCCTAAGTCCATGCTGTCAACCCAAAGAGACTGAGCTTCTCCTTCTAGGGCTTTCCAGTCCAGTGCACTGTAGTGTCCCTTTTCTTTCTGTCTTCTATTCACTCCCTTCCTTTGTTCTTTCATTTTTTTCTTTTCTTTTTTCTTTTTACAGACAAGGTTTTGATATGCAGGCCCAGGCCCTGAATTTACCACCCACCTTTTTTAGCCTCCCAAGTGCAGGGATTATGGTGTGCCCTATACCATACCTGACTCGTCTTTTTTTTTTTTCCTTTCCCCTAATGCTAACTAATGTCAGGAAGTTTAAGTTTTACATTTCAGCATGCTACAAGGCTTAGAAGTTCTTAACTGGTTCCTCTCTGGTTCTGTAAGAATCCGTCTAGTGACTCATTTGTTCTTTTAGAATTTAACAGTTGACAAGACCTTGGAGGATGTACTAACTGATTGCTGCTCCCGAGGAAGCTGCATGTAAGAACACGGTGATTTGAAGGCTGGAGCAATGGCTCAGTGGTTGAGAGCACTGGCTGCCGTTGCACAGGACCTGGCTTCTGTTTCCAGCACCCACACAGCAGTTCATAACCATCTGGAACTCCAGTTCCAAGGGATCTGATACCCTCTTCTGACCTCCCTGGGAACCAGGCACACACATGCAGGCAAAACGCTCATATGCATAAATAATACTCATACACATTAATAAATCTTAAAAAATATGGTGTTTGTATTATTATTATGACATTTATTGTTTTCTCAAATGCATTGACTCAAGAGATCCTGTATCTTAGACTCCCCAGTAGCTTGAACTACAGGTGGGCAATACCACAACTGGCTTTGACTACGGGGTTCTTAACGCTGTCTCCAATGGAACTTCCCAAACAGAAGGGCACATGGGGCCATACACGGGAGGCACTGTGATAGGACAAGGCAGAGGAGACAGTGGAGAACAGAGGACTTTTCAGGTCACACTATCTGCTTCCACCTACGTACAAGAAGGAACTTACCAAACCGATTAAGCAACCCCTCATCAACTGCAAGACAATTTTGTATCTTTCTTATTCTAGTAGATTAAAAAAAAAAATAATAAGAGGGAGAGAAGGTAAAGAGCATGTAAAACAAAATGAGGAAAAGACAATTGAGTCTGCCATAATTGTTGTCACACTTGTTAAAAATGGATAGCTTACTCGTTAAAGTAACTCTGATGGCTTACATAAGAGCACTAGCCTGCCAGGCATGGTGGCTCACCCCTTCAGCCCCAGCACTCAGGAGGCAGAAGCAGGCAGATCTCCGTGAGGACAAGGCTACATATTGAAATCCTGTCTTTGAAACAGAGCACATGCCCTTCAGACAATGAATATATACTAAGGAAACAGTTAACGCACCTAACACCAGGGCCAGAGAGGTAGCTCAGCAGACAGCTTTTGCCTCGCTAGCAAGCCTCGGCTTCTGGCTCAAACTCCAGCAACACACATAAAAAGTGCATCAACACTGCGTCTACTGCAGGAGAAGCCTGCCACCTGCTGACAAAAACCTGCACCGTGTACATCTTCCTGCCTGCTGGGATGTTTCGGGTTGTCTGTTGTTTTTAATGACTTTTGCTTGTTTAATTAACAATTAACTTATTTATTTAGAGACAGAGAGTCTCACTATGTAACCCTGAATGGCCTGGAAGTCAACAGAGTTCCATTTGTTTCTGCCTCCCGAGTGCCACCTGCCCAGTCATGACTGACACTTTAATGGGAGCAAAACAATCTCTCAGGTATGGTTTTCATTTAAATAACAATGAAAATGCCAATGCTGTGGCACATGTCTATCAGCCCGAGGCACAATATGCAGTTAGATTAGAAGACACAAGACAAGAGAAAGGGCTGCCTCATTCTCTTGGTTCTGGCTTGAACATTTTGCTGGCTGACACCCATTATTTTCAACATAATGGACCATGCCACCTGCTAAAGGACTGTAGTCCTCCCTCTGAGAGGCACCACAGACCCTCTGAGAGGCACCACAGACCGTCGTTAAATGGTTAATGAACCACAGTCCAACTCCCTGTCACCCATGCACAGGTAAGGTCCCTTTCATTAACTACAGTTAACTCCTGATAGGGAAATGTCTTTTTGTATCCTGTGAAAATATGTTGCTCTGATTGGTTGATAAATAAAGCTGTTTGGTCAACAGTGAGGCAGAATAGGGTTAGGCGGGACATTCTAACTAAAGAGGAGGAAGTTGAAAGGCAGAACAGAGAGGATGATGCCAGCCTCCGCCATGAGAAGCAAGATGTAAAGATACCGGTAAGCCACGAGCCACATAACAAAGTATAGATTTATAGAAATGGGTTAATTTAAGATGTAAGATCTAGCTAGCGAGAAGCCTGAGCCAACAGGCCATACAGTTCGTAATTAATATAAGCCTCTGTGTGTTCACTTGGGTCTGAGCAGCTGCTGGAGGCGAGGACGCAGGAGCCAGGTGGGCACAGGAAAACTTTCAGCTACAAACTCTGGTCACCCATGCACAGGTAAGGGTCCCTTTCATCAATTACAGTTAACTCTCATCACCCATGCACAGGGAAGAGTCTTCCTGCTGTTTTGGTTTTATGGCTCTGGTTCTGCTTCCTCCTCCTCTTCCTTGTTTTACATTAGGACAGGAGTTCATGCAGTAGCTGAGGCTAGCCTGGAGTAGCCCACAGTAGTCTAGAATTTGTAGAAATCATCCTGCTTCAGCCTCCCAAGTACTAGGATTATAAGCATGAGCCACCAACTAGCCTTGATAAATGTCCCTTATCCATCTGAAAGCTTGCACAACGTACCTAGTAAGTCTCCTCTTCAAAGACAGAATTCTTTGGATAAGGAAAATGACTAGAAACAAAGAAAGAAAAAGAACTAGAACAACACAAACACAAACACACACACACACACACACACACACACACACACACACTCTAAATTTAGTTGCAGACTAACTAGCTCTAACGGCCCCAGATCAGTCCCAGTACCTCAGAGTCTACCAGGATTGCAAGTTTGAGGCCAGCCCTGTCTACAGTTTTCTACACCACTTGAGGGTACATAGCAAGAACCTGTCTTTTAAAATAAGTTTCCCCACCCCCAAATCACAATGTACAGATACTGCTGAGGTACCTGTGGCCCGAGCAGAGCCCTCCAGGCTCTGAGGGGGTTCCTCAAAGCTGCACAGCTGGCAACAAAACCAGTCCTCAGGAGGCTAAGGCAGGGCGATTATGGATTTGAGGTCCTATGTGGCTATACAGCAAGACCTTGTTTCAAAATAATACAATCAATCAACAAATAAGGATTAAAATTAGATAATTATGGGGACAAATTCCCAATGGGAGAGTATTTGTTTAGCATATGCCAGGCCCTGATTTCCATTTTGGTCCCAGCAGAATCAAAATTTAAAAATACATGTTCTTTTATATATCCCATTTATCTCTAAATGATTTCAATGCTTAAATTAACTTTAAAGCAAGAAAAGGTAAATAAAGGATTTTACACAAAACCATATAGGAAAGATTTCAACTACTATGAAAATTAAGGCTAAGCCAAAAACCTTTGTGAAAATTTCCTGCAGTTCTACAAGTTGAAGCTCTGTTCATTCTCTCTCTCTCTCTCTCTCTCTCTCTCTCTCTCTCTCTCTCCCTCCCTCCCTCCCTCCCTCCCTCTGCCCCTCGTTATCTGAGACACAGTTCCATATAGCTGGTGATGGTGCTGAACCTCGGATCCTACTGCCTGGAACTCTGAGTGCTGATGGGGTGACAACTGTGTGCCACAGCACCTGGTTTATGGAATGACGAGGACTGAACCCAGGGCTCCCTGCATGCCAGGCAAAAGCTCTCCAACTGAGCTACAATGCCAGATCCCAAGTTTATTTTAAATTCTGCTCCCTAGTTCTAGATTTTAGTAATGCCAATTTATTGTGTGTTCAGAGAAAAACATCAGTTTAATCATACAAAATTCATTCTGGATTTTATTAGCTATCTATTTTTTAAAACCACACAAAGCCCCTTCAGCAAATTAACCACCACACTTACCATCTGAGAAATGCAAAATTAAAACTACACGCCAGGTGGTGGTGACACGCCCCTTTAATCCCAGCACTGGGGAGGCAGAGCCGTGCGGATCTCTGTGAGTTCCCGAGGCCAGCCTGGTCTACAGAGTGAGTTCCAGGACAGGCTCCAAAGCTACACAGAGAAACTCTGCCTCGAGAAAGCAACTACATTGAGATTCCATCTTACCCCAGTCAGAACGGCAGTCATGATAAAACAACAAATGCTAGAGAAGATGTGTCCCTCTGCTGGAAATGCAACCTAGCCCAGCCCTTTAGAAGCAAGTATTAAGAGTTAAAAAAAAGGGGGCTGGAGAGATGGCTCAGTAGTTAAGAGCACTGGCTGCTCTTCCAGAGGTCCTGAGTTCAATTCCCAGCAACCACATGGTGGCTCACAACCATCTGTAATGAGATCTGGTGCCCTCTTCTGGCCTGCAGGTGTACATGCAGGCAGAACATGGTATGCATAATAAATAAATAAATCTTTAAAAAAAAAAAAGAGTTAAAAAAAAACAAAAACAAAACTACAACCCAATTACAGCCTAGTCCCTTTTGGACACTGCAAATACTTCCAATGAAGAATACAGGTGATTAAAAAGAGAAAATCCAACTAATGCCTGAACTCCAGATGTATAAGTCCCAATACAAAAACATAAGCAGCATGAGAAATCAAGGTAGCATTAGTCTTAAAAATTACTAATCACATAGTAACCTCTTCCACCAAGAATAAATGAGACAAAACCCTGGAGAAGGAATTCAAAATAAACATTTATCACTCCATTCCATTGAAGAGACTAGGAACAGAAGAAACATCTCAACATAGCAGAGGCTAAATACAACATGGCTATAGTCAACTTATACAAAAGGGAGGGAAAGTCAAAGCACTTCCACTAAAATCAGGACTAAGGCAAGGGTGCACTTTCTCCACTCACTAAATATAGCACTTTAATCCTTAGCTTGAACAAAAGAAGGAAATAAATGGGAAAGGAAGAAAGGAAGAAGTCAAAGTATCTTTATTTGCAGATATATGATTCTATGAATAAAGATCACAATGGCCCCATCAGAAAACTCTTAACACTGATAAACACTTTCAGTAAAATAGAGGTATACAAAATTAAGACACACACACACACACAAAAAATCAATAGGCTTTCTATCTATATACCAATAACAAACATTCTAAGAAAGAAATCAGGGAAACTATCCCATTCACAGTTGTATCAAAAAGTAAAATACTGGTGGCTGAAGAGATGGTCCAGCAGTTAAGAACAATGGCTGCTCCTCCAGAGGACCTAAGTTCAGTTCCCAGCACCTACATCAGGCAGTTCATAACTGCCTGCAACTCCAGTTCCAGGGGATCTAATGCCTTCTTCTGGCCTCTGAAAGCATCTGCACTTATGTGTCACACACACACACACACACACACACACACACACACACACAATCAATAAATACAAATAAAATATTTTTAAGTAAATATAATAAATCTAGAAAATGAACTGAAAGTCCTGTACAACTTTAAAACACATTGTTTAAGCAGAGGGCTGTCTAGACCTGAGAGTGCATATCTGTGGGGACCCTAGAGAGACAAGGCAGGAGGATGAGTTGATCCCAACTTAAGACTACAATCATGAGATTCCTTTCAAAAAACAACACCCAAACAGAAACTTCAGATTGCTAGTCCTGATCTGCAGACTCCTGGTTCAGTCTGTGTATATGAGACAGGGCTGCATAAATTACATTCCTTAAATCACTAGCAAGTGGGAGAACTGCACTTCAAAAATAACGTTCCATATTTTCTGGTTGCCATGATTTCTGTAAGCAGCTTTTGTGAGCCTTAGCCAGGTGGTAAACACTGCTCTACTGAGGAAAAACATGCCTACCTTTCAACCCTCAATCAATGGTTATGCTGTTAGTACAAATACAGAAAGTAAAAGGAGGAGAGTTTTTGGACAAACTAAAAATGTTAGGAACTTGCTCGAAACTGGTCTCATCTGTCACACAGATGAATACACAATTAAAAAAAAAAACAAGAAAAAACAGTAATTGTTTCAGGAAGTAACTCTAAGCTCACTAGATAGGATATCAATCTCATTAGGGTTGAAACTGTGGTTAACTGTGGCATGAAGATAATGCAAAGGAAGCATGACCCATGTGATTTAGAAGAACAAAGTCATATAGCCTGCTACAAACATTTCTGGAACATTTGCTAATTTGGGGATTCAGGATAATCTCAGAGGCTGGGGATGTGGCTCAGTGGTAGAGCACTTGCCTAGTATGCTCAGACAATTCCACAGAAAGAGAGTTAGCTATAAAGATAAGGTCAATGTCATGAGTTTAGCGTACTTACATCTCTTGTCTTAAAACACATTTTCTCCAAACCTGACTGACTGATTGTTGTTCCTCAAATTCTGCCATCAGGGTCATCTCTTACTTCCTTGAAGACAGGATTTCTCACAAATTAGATTTGTTTATTCTTTTTAAAGTCTGTGACCTTTGGGTTTAATCTTATCAGCACTTCCCTCTTCCTTGAACAATGTACCTCATAAACCACCTTCAGTTTCAAAAGGAAACAAGTTCATAGTTCTTACTTAATTTTCAAACTTTGCTTCATCTTCTAACTTGGTTCTAAGTTATATTCTCTGAAAAATGTAATTACAAATACACACACACACACACACACACACTACTGTTAAAACACTTAAACCTCTCTCAGTCTCTCCTCTCCTCCCTCCACTCTAACTTAAGTCTAAAGCATGGACTATCTTTTTCTTAACAAATACAGCTCTTAGTTCTGGCTGAATCATGCTGAAGTTGTTTTCCTTGGTGTAAGATCCCGCCTTCACATGAATCTCAGCTGAGTCGCTCTACCTAATCTGAAATGAATCATCACATTAAAAACACTCACAATGTAAAATCCTGGTATTGAGGAGTAAACTGTCTTAGTTACTTTTTCTATTGGTGTGACAAAACAACATGACCAAGGCAACTTACAGAAGGAAAGCGTTTAATTTAGAGCTCATGGTTCTGGAGGGTTAGAGTCCATGACTATCACTAGGAACACAAGACAAGAGCAGGCAGGCAGACATGGCTTGCTGGAGCAGTAGTTGAGAGCTTACATCTGATCCATAGGCACAAGAAAGAGCTAACAGGGAGTGGCATGGGTTTTTGAAACCTCAAAGCCCATCCCTAGTGACATACCTCCTCCAACAAGGCCACTCATCCTAATCCTTCCCAAATAGTTCCACCAACTGGGGACCAAGCATTCAAACATATGAGCCTATGGAGCAATGCTCATTCAAACCACCACATAAGTTGGCATGGATTTGTTTGTGGGGTACCCCTTCTTCCATTCAGTCCCCCTACTGGGCCTTTACCCTACTGTAGTGTTAACCACCTATCTAGTGGTCCCTCAGGCTTCCCTGGAGTCCTGGTGGTCACTCGTGGCTCTTATTCTACTGACAGAGTTTTCTGGTAGCCCATCTGGGCTCTTGCCTTACTACTGGGTTCTTGCCCTTCCTTTCTTAGTTCTTGCCTCATAAGTAGCTTAGAAAACTAAGGACCTGAAAGCAAAGGAGATCATGGTGACATCTTTTGGTATATCCAGTTACAAATGACCTCCTTAATCTTCATCAAATGTCAATCTACCTGGAAGGCACAATCTATTTAAAAGTGCTAATCTCTAAATCCTCTGTTACTAGGACAACACGTGTTCCTTCTCACTACACCTACTTCTGCTAAACTATCAGCTCTCAGTTCATTTTCCAGGATAAAACTAAATCACAGCCTGTAAGGATACCACAAGGGACTAGAAGTTAGACATATCTCTGAAAATGCCATGTTGTCAGAAATGCCTGTCAGAAAATGCCATGCTTTATACAGCTTAAACTTTCATTACAGAAAAACAAAGGTAACTTCCTAAACTCGGAGGAACGATGAGGTGAGTGAGGGTTTTGTTCAAGGTTGGTCAACACTAGGGCTAGGGGTGCAGCTCAGAAACAGAATGCTTTCCTCGAATATTGAATCCCCAGTGCTGAGAACAGCAACAATAACACACACACACACACACACACACACACACACACACACACACACACACCCATTTTTAAAATACAAAAAAAGCATAAAACAAAACACTAAAAAACTAATCTAGAAAAACACATTGTCTTTATCATTCAATTTAAAAAAAAAAAAAGATATATTGAGGGAAGGTTAAAAGGGTACAGAGAGAGTAGGTGGGGCTTCCTAAGAGGCTACTTCCTTTCTCAAGGGAAACACTGTGAGGGAAGACTGACTGCTCAAGGACAAACATTTGGGCAAGATGATAAGAAAATGGGAGCACCCAGGGGCCTCTCCCTGCCTCACTGCTGGCGGGCTCCCAACCTGAAGGGAGCTGTACTCTGCCTGAAAAAAGCCTTTTTTCCTTGGCTCTCTGGCATGCACATCAGTCTTCGCCTGCATTTTAGTTGGTTGTCTTTCCCAACAATAAAACACTGGCTAGCAGGTTCCATCCAAGGACCATGACAATGACAAGTCTGACCTAGAACCGTCCATGGGGGACTGCAGAGGAGGCCAGAACACAAGCACAGGCACATCTTGAGCCAAGTGTATGGACAGTGGTGCAGGTGAAGTTGAAGGCATGGCTATTCATATTCTCCCTGAAGGAGGGTTGGATATACCTACATTGGGCCTTCTCTGCCTTGCTTTTGGTTCAGACATAGAACTTCAGTCTGTTTGGATTTCCATCCTAAAGCCACAAAGGGCCCACTGAGCCTGTAACAGTACCCTTCTTCACTGAAGTGGAAAACAATCCCCAGCTTAGAGAGAACTTCCCAAGTTACAGTTTGCTCAGGTGTAGTGAAGGCAGGCAACCTGGGCAAGGCCACACCACTGAGAAGTTGAAAAGCAAGGGTCTGAGTCCTGAGCTGTTTGACCCAGTGTTCTCATTCTTACTGGGCACTACAAGGGTATCCAGTGGTAATGCCAAAGCAAGGGAAAAGATACTGTATACCTACTTAGAAAGCCACTTTGCGGCCGGGTGGTGGTGGTGGTGTACAACTTTAATCCCAGCACTTGGGAGACAGAGGTAGGCGGGTCTCTGTGAGTTCGAGGCCAGCCTGGGCTACAGAGTGAGTTCCAGGAAAGGCTCCAAAGCTACACAGAGAAACCCTGTCTCAAAAAACAAAACAAAAACAAACCACCAACAACAACAAAAAACCCACCCCACTTTGCTCCTAATATTTCTTTCTTTTTTTTTTAAGTCTTAAAAACTATAAAGACAAATATAATTTGACAACTCTGAGCAAATAGTAGAGCTAAAGCAGGAGCCAAGTAAACGTGTATGTGGTAGCAGGACGCTTTCGGCCAACCACTCAGTCGTCTCTGCTGCCGGAGCAGTCTCTCTGTGGGCTGACTCTGAGTGGCACTTGTCCAAGAAACGGCCATCCAGAACTAGAGACACAGGCCCCTGCTTCAGGAAGGTGTCCGAATTTAAAAGAAAGATTTACTCTTGGGGACTGACGAGATTGCTAGTGTTTTAAAAGTGGGTGTCATGAAGCCTGGCTGCCTGAGTTCCACCCCCAGGTCCCATGTAAAGCTGGGAAAGAACTGATTCCGCAGACATGTCCTCTGACCTCCACGATGGGCTGGGCATGTGTGCGCAGACATACATACAATAACAAATAAATAAATAAAAGATTTACTCTTGTTAAGCACAGTCTGTTAGATAATGCTTTAACCAACATATCAAGCAGAAAGATGCTGAATCTCAAGTACACATATTGTCACTACTGAATTTCTGCAGTTCCATGGCCCCAGGACAACACAACTCCATCACCAGCAAGCAGACTTTTTGTTTTGAGTCTTCTTGGTTTCTTGATCTTATTAGAGAGTGTTTAGGATATGGCAATGACGAGCATTCTCAGTTTAAAAAGTGGCTTTCTGTCCCATAATTGGAAGGCTGAGGCAGGGCTATTCTGTGTTCCATGCATGTCTGGGCCTCATAGCAAGACGCTGCCTTAAAAGATAACACAAGGGCTGACAAGATGGCTCTGGAGTAAAGGCACTTGCAGCACACACCGAGTGACCAGAGTCCAGGCCAAGGTGAAGGACGTCACAGACCCTCAAGCTGCCCTCTGAGCTCCATAAGCATGTGTGTGCCCCTCCCATATCATGCACACACATACAATAATAATTGTAAAAATTAAAAAAGCACAACCCCAACGTCTATGGGCTTGTTGAAATCCAAGCATCATAAGTACGAATTTTTAGATGCAGATTCTACTGATGAGAAGCATCAAACCTTGTTTTGGAGATTTTTGTTGCTGTTGTTCCATTTGTTTTCTTTTCTTTTTTTTTTTTTCTTTTTTTGGTATTTTTGGCTAACATTTCACTTGGTTGTAATGCAAAATCATTTCTTTTAAAAAAATTGGATTTATTTATTTTATATGTATGAGTGTTTTGCTTGAACATACACATGTGCACATCCATGTGTATGTCTGTTGCCTGAAGAGGTCAGAAGGCATTGGATACTCTGCAACTGAAGTCAGAGATGGTGTTGAGCCATCCTGTGGCTGCTGGGAACCAAACCCAGGTCCTCTGTAAAAGCCACAAGTGTTCTTAACCACTGAACTCTCTCTCTAGTCCCAGAGTCAACATTTCTTATCATCAAAATCTACTGTCACAGGCTTAATGGTATACACATCTGTAATCCCTGCTGATCTGGAGACAAGGAAAGAGAATTGCAGATTCAAGGTCAGCCAGGGCAATTTATTGAAACTCAGTCTCCAAATAAAAATGTAAATGGGCTTTTGTAAAGGGCTTGCTTAGCATGCAACAGGTTCAATCCCCAGAACAAAAAATTAAAAAATCTAATTGTAAATGCTCACTTGTAATGCTAACATATATTTACATTTCTACATACTTAGTTGAAAAAAATTTTTTTTTCTTTTCTTCACAGAGATACAGGACACGGTGGCACCTGACTGTTGTCAAGTTGTTTGTGTGTCAAGCAGCAGGAAATAATTCACCTTGTCTCAATGACCCAATGCTGCTGCTGCTGCTGCAGGAGACAACCCTGATAATAGAGAAATTAACAACGACGATGACCATGTTGTCCTGATAGCGTAGAGAATCTGGAAATCTGGCATGATAGAGCAATCCTGTAATCCCAGCATTCTGGAGCCTGAGGCTGGAGGACTCTCAAGTTCCTGGTCAACCTAAGCTACACAAGGAGAAAGACCCTGTTTCAACACACCAGCAAATCTAAGGACCACTGAAACTGGTAAAATTTCAAATGCCTCAAAATTCTGTCATTAGAAAATTTTAATTACGTCTATTATTTTATTTTGTTTGGGGGAAGGGGGTGCAGGGCTGAGCATGTGGCCATCACAGGATAACCTGTAAGCTGGTGCTATCCCCACGCCATCCCACGTGTTCTGAGCATCAAATCTAGGTTATCAGGCCTGGCACCAAGTGCCTCTACTCACTGAGCTATCTTGCTGACATTTCCTTTAATTTTTAAAAACCAAGTAAACCACCACCACCAAAAAACCCCAAACCCTTTTAGATCACTAGAATTACATTACTAAAAGAGGCTCTGGGTAGGGTGTGGCATATGGGCTGTAGTCTGTAAAACCTGCCCTAAAGGCCAGGTAATAACACACATCTACAGTCCTAGCTAAGGAAGGTAGGGTTGGAGGTCAGCTCAGTGCTGGGGTCTGAGACAGGACAGGCAATACAGCAAGACTGTCTCAAAACAAAACCACCCGAACACCTAGCCTAGCCTTGGTCACTTTTGCCACACCATTTACTGGGCAGCCACCATGTCATTTTCAGCTGGAAAACATTTATGGACTTGCTGGGAGTGTGACAAAGACAGAAGACCCAACTGACAAGAGTTCTCAGGGGTCAAGCAGGGACAATATTAGCAACAAATAAAGCAGTACTGAATTTTAACTCCAAATAGAAGACAAATACCTATGAGCCTGTATGATGCATAAATCAATGAGGACAGAGGACTTTCCAGTACAGAATAATCCCAGGTAGTTAATGCAGATACTTTACCCCAAGGACCTGAACTGTAACTCTGTTGGGAAACCCAAACTTACTTCTCCACGAGGAGGAGATGGAAAACAACTGACTGTGGAGAATGCTGACAGATGTACCTCACCCGGAGATAGCTACAAGCTAGCAGTTAGGCCAGCAGGCGGCCTGAACCCTTGCTATGTGCTGAAAGTCACACTTCGCTAGTCACCCTCTGGGAAACTCACAGCCCTAAGTTAATCATGAGAAAACCTCCTGATGAAATCCAGCCAAGGACACTCTACAGACTACCTAACGATAACCACTGGAGACTGTGAGGGCCAAAAACAAGTCAAGTCGGAGAAAGTGCCCCAGTCAGGAAGAGATAAGGAGGCTGGGGGTGTAGGTGAGGGGTAGAGCGCATGTCCAGAGGCCCTGGGTTTAACTCTGGACCAGAGTGGGTTAAGATAAGCAGCCACGATGACTAAGTGAGCTGTGGTACCCAAGAGAGACTCCCGGAACAGAGAAGGACAAGAGTAAAAGTGAGGGAAATCCGAGAAAACAAAACAAAAACCAACCACGGCCATTTAATGTGTCAATACTTGTTCATGAACTGTATCAAATGAGTCATACAAGGCGTTAACGAAGGAAACTAGCATGTGATATAGGCGGACACTTGTTCATAGGACTGTAAATCTACATTGTGTTAAAATAAAATGCACAGAGAAAGTGTTTGATGATGACAAGTTAATTAGTAATCTTAAGAGATTGTAGGTGTGAAAAAGAGAAATCTGGAGCTGGTCATGGTGGTGCACACCTGTAAACCCAACTGAGGCAGGAATGCAAATTCAAGGGTGGGGCACTAATGAAGTAGGTATGCTTGCCTAGCAGGTGTAAAGCCCTGGGGTCTACACCCAGTAGAGAGGGTGTGCGTATGCTGAAAACTCCATGTGTAAGTAGAGGGAGATGTTAATATAGACTCGGGGAGCACACACAGGGATAATTAAATTGCAAAGTCCTAGCCAACTCTGCTAAACGGGTTGTCCTATCTCTCTGAATACTTCTAATGTGCCTGCTAATTGGTTTTCTCTGGATATCTAGGTTGCTATGGTATTGGACATTTCCACTATGGCATGCATAGCTCACCAGCAATTCCCTAATGTCTTTCAATTAAAAATGCCCTGCTTGGCAGGGTGGCTCATGCACTCAGGAGGCTGAGGCAAAAGGATCGCCATGGGTACAGAAGATCACAACTGGTGTCATTTTTTTTCTCCCTAGCCTACCTTGGTTAGGTAGTTATATATTATTTGTGACCAGAATATGGCTATCCCAAGGTTTCTACAAATTCTATAAAGGAAGAGCATAGAGGTAGGCACAGCAGACCCCTAAGCCGTGACTATTATAAAGAGAAAGACCCAGAGCTGGAATCCATATTTCAGGTCATTCTAATATTTCTACTATCTAAAGGAACAAGCAACTAAAATTACAAAAGTAAAAAAAAAAAAAAAAACTAACTCTTTTCACGTTTTCTATTGAAAAGCTACCAGCAGGTCAGACACAAATTACAGCTAATTTAAAACAACGCACTATATGTACACACAAAGATGGACTGATGTGTACGGTACCAACAAGTGAAGTTGGCAGTCTTGATGGGCCTTCATTATGTTTCACAATGAAAGCAAACCCTTTCTTGAGATTTTGTGAAAAACCAGTCCATAGCTTAAGTACATACAGAAAGATACAGAAAAAGATACAGAAATCCACTTTCTTCTTTTTTCCCCCACTGATGGATTATAAATTTTGAATACAGAGCCATTTAAGTTCTTGACGCAGGCAGCAAAACTTCTGACACAAAATGTTTGCAACCAGAAGTATACAAAGAAAATAAGCTCCAATAACCCACAAATAACCTAAAATAGTGTTTAGAATAGTAATAAATCGTCAACTTTATGTTTTGGTTCCGAAATGACACTCATGCTCAACAAGTACCATCAAAACAAAAACCCCAAATGAAACACAATCAGCCTGAGGACAACAAGTCACTTTAAAATGTACCTCACATGGAATTCTTGAGACAAACAATTTTAACAAAGCTGTAAATAATTCTTCAAAGAACATTTTAAGGATTCACGCTGGAGCTTTGGGGGACACAAGAATACTTCTTAGAGCACTAGACAAGGAAGACCACTCAAATATTCGAGCTTGCCCAATATCCCACCGGTTGGCTGGCATTTCTAAAAACACTGAGGATGCTCTTTTCACAACATAACTCAAGGCAGCCGGGATGCAAACAAACAAACAAACAAAAAAAACCCGACTCCCGAACAGGAGTCTGAATCGGATTAGCTGCACCTCTTGGAGGCGGGTGCGAATCTGAGATTAGCTCTGGAGAAACAGGTTTTGCAGCAAGAGGTCGTTATCTCGGAGCATCGGTTCGTCCTATTCTTTCAGACACCGCCAAGCATCAGCACGCGTGCAGCCTGCCCTCGCTGGGCCGCGCTCGGCCCACGCCGCTCCGGCAACCCGCGGGCGAGCCCCTGCGCCGGCAGCACTCACCATCTCGATGATCTTGGTCTTGCGGCCCGTCTTTCTCTTCAAGGTGAATATGTACTGGGCCAGCACCACGCCCGCCACCACCGCGCACACGCTGGCGCTCGCCACCGCGCCCACCCGCGCCACGGCCGCGCGGTCCATGGACAAGCCCGCGTGCCGAGCGAAAGCCCCAAGACCCGCGGCCACGAGCCCAGGGGCGCGGCAGCACGCCGCACACCAGTCCGGAGCCCCGCCCCGCGCGGCGGAGACCGAGGAGGCCCCGCCCAGAAGAGGTGAGGGGCGGGGACAGCGGGGCGGGGACAACGTGGCCCGTGCCCGGAACCCCGCCCCTACCGCGGAGGCGGAACTTCCTCTGACTCTGACGCCAGAGCTACCCCGCAAAGACCCGGAAGGAAACCTCCGCAAGTCGCGCTAAAAACAAGTAGCGCGTATGTAATCCAGAATCCCAGCGTTCCGGACGCTAGGCTGTGCCTATAGTACATAGTAAGACCGTCCCAGAAGTACACGAGGCAACAACCAGAGCCCTGCCCTAGTGAAAGGGACTTCAACTGCCACTCAGAAACTGTCCGGACTCTGCCAACATTGGACTACAACGCCCAGCAGCCTCAGCGGCGCCGTGTCTGACTTGCGCAGTAGCATCTTGGGTTGGAAGGCTAGGGTTTGGGCTCCTGGGGAGCTCTGTGTGCTACAGGTCTTCCGTTCACAGCCTCGTCCTACTAACTAGTTTAGCATACTTTCCTCAACAGTGTGAGCAGCCAGACTTGCAGTTGTTCTCACTTCCCAGTGTTTTTCAAGGGATTTGATATCGTTTCCTCTGCTTCTCTCAGAATGGGTGTGACTGGGGGTGCAAGAGAGATTTTTAGGATAGCCACAATTCTGTGAGATTGACGCTGAGGCTTGACCAGGCTCTCCCGGCCTGATACATGCAGCCGAAGGAAGTCAAGAACTAATGACTGTGGAGGAGAAAGAATTCTTTTTTTTCTAGGTTTTGTTAGCTGGTCTAAAAGCAAATTGGTATAAGACATATTAACCAGGGTAAAACAATTAATGTATTGTGCAAATGGCAATTCCACAAAATTATGAGACTCAAGCTGGTCATGGTGCAGCATGCTTCTAATGTCTGCACCCAGGACCCTAAGGCAGATGATTGCTGCGGGTACAATGGCCAGCTAACTAGGGCCAGGGACCATGATTCTGGCTCAAACAAAACACCTCGAGGAATTAGCCAAGAGAATGAGGCTAACGTGTACCATCCTGAAAGAAATATATATTACATTTGACAATTCTAGAGTGAGGTGGAAACATAGGAGTGGAAATGTACAGTGACTAAAAGTTGCCTTGTGCAGATGGAAATCTTTCCAGGGGCTATGGCTGTGAGCTCAGTGATAGGGTGCATATCAAGCCCTGAGTTCAAAAGTTGTGTTTGGGGGTAGCTCTTGCCCTGATATATGTACAAATGAAAAGTTCCACATATATTTCTTCTGCACAAAGGATGCTTAAAATTTTAAAGGATTTGTATTAATTGCTTTTCTGTTACTGTGATTAAAAAAAAAATGACTTTCTTAAAGAAGAAAGAGTTTACTTTGGCATATGGTTCCAGAGGACTAGAATCCGTAATAGCTCGGGTAGCATGGCAGCAGGTGGCAGCAGGTTGCTGGCATAGCAACAGGAAGAGAAAGCTGACAGCACACATCTCAACTACAAGCACAAAGCAGAGGGAGCAAACAGGAAGTGGTGCAGAGTCTCCAAACTCAGAAAGCAAGCTTCCGGAGACATGCTTTCTCTAATGAGGATGCACCTCCTAAACCTCCCCAAACAGCACCACCAACTGGGGATCACGTGTTCAAACATCTGAGCCTAGAGGGAACATTCTCATTCAAGCCACTACAGAATTTAAGGGAAACTAAAGGGCATTTCCTGCTTTGACCAGTTTTCAGTATCTTTCATGTCAAAATAACTATTGCACCGAAGTTGCATGTTTTCTTATGCATAGTCTGATCTCCTTTAATCATATCTTGAGGGGATGTGGCTTGAATCTCATCATAGTTAAATCTAAGGATTGCTTTTTCTTTGTGTCATATGTTCTTCTCTGCCCCATCCCTGGGGCCCTTGCATCCTTAAAGGGAAATATATAGAAAGATAATTACCAGAAGGTGGTTCAGAACCTGACATCTAAAGAAAACTCATGTCTATAATTAAACTACACAGATGCCTGTCTTACTTACTTTTCTATTGCTATGATAAAGTACCACAACCAAGACAACTCATAAGCATTTAATCTGGCTTGTGTTTTCAGAGTGTTTGTGTTCATGACGGCAGAGTGAAGGAACAGCTGAGAGCTCACATCTTGATCTACAACCAGAAGCAGATTGAGAGAGCACAGGGAATCACATGAGTCTTTTGATACCTCAAAGCCCACCCCTAGTGACACAGCTCCTCTAACAAGCCCCCTGTCCTAATCCCTTGCAAGCAATTCTACCAACCAGGAACCAAGTATTCACATATATGCACCTATGGGGGCCACCTCTTTCAATTCACCATAATGCCCTTTCCACATTTGTTTTGTGAACATTTCTCTGATGTCATGTAATGCTTGTTGAGGAAATACAAGAATACTTTATGTGAAATTCTATGAGCCTCTTTGAGAAAAGGGTACAAGAAATTCCAAATTACCTTGAGGAATGCCATGTGGATCTTAGGCACCCTCTGTCAGTGACCTCTACTACAATTGACAGAATTTGTTCAAGCAGATTTCAGACTGTGACTGAAGTAGGATGAAACTACTAACAGTTCTTGCAGTAGGAGTATTGCTCTCTATTCCTTCTTTATAGACCACAGCAGTTTTGATTAATTGTGCTTGCTGTAAGACCAAAATTCAGTTAAGTATTGTACTTTGAATGAAAATGGGCCCCATAGGCTCAAAGGGAGTGGCATTATTTGAAAGGAGTGGGTGTGGTCTTGTTGAAGGAAGTGTGTCACTGTGAGTGGGCTTTGAGAACTCCAAAGCTCAAACCAGGTCTAGTGTCTGACTGTCTCTTCCAGCTGCCTGTGGATCTGGATGTAGAACACTCAGCTACTCTTTAGCATGATGTCTGCCTGTGTGCCACCATGCTTCCCACCATGACAGTAATGGATTATACCTCTGAAGCTATGAGCTATCTCTAGTTAAGTGCTTTCCTTTATAAGAATTGCTGTGGTCATGGTGACTCTTCACAGTAATAGAAACCCTAACTAAGACAAATATATATATATATATATGTATGTGTGTGTGTGTGTGTGTATGTATGTATGTATATGTATACATACACATATGCATACACAATGCTTATATTGACTAGTATGTAGAAACTGCTGTATAAAGCCAATAGTGGTAGCACCTGCCTGTGATTACTTGGTAGTCCAAAACAAGTGATCCATGAGTTTGAGGCTAGTATGAGCACATACTAATGACTTGTCTTTAAATAAAAGAAGGTAGACAGCTTATTGCTCTAAGGCTTTGAGCACTATACTGAGTGAATAGAGAGACTAGTAATCCTTGTCTCATTTCAGGTTTTAGAGTAAATGGTCTGGGATTTCCCACATAGTGTAATGTTAGCAATAGGTTTGTTGTATATAACCTTCATGATGTTGAGATAAGTTTCTCCTGTTATGTTTCCTCAATACTTTTTTTTTTAATGAGGAAATGTTGATCTTTGTTGAAGTCCTATTTTCATCTCCTGAGATGATCATGTGATTTCTGACCGTCAGTCTGTTTATGCATTGAATTACACTTAATGATTTACAAATCTGTATTCCTTGTATTCTTGAGAAAAGATTAACTTGGCTACAGTGCATGATCTTCTGTATGTATTCTTGAATTTGCTTTGCAAGAATTTTATTGAGAATTTTTGCATCCGTGTTCATCATGGAAGTTGGTCTATCGTTTTCTTTTCTTGCCATTTTGGTGGCATGATGATACTGGCTTTGTAGAATGTGTTTGGCAGTGTTCCTTCTTTTTCTGTGTTGTGCAACAGTTGTGGAGGATTGCTGTTAGCTCCTTTTTAAAAGGTTGGGAGAATTCAGCAGTCAATTCACCTAGTCTTGGGCTTTTCTTGTAGATACATCTTTTTATTACTGTTTGATTCTTGCTAATTGTTACAGATCTGTTAAAATTGTTTATATTTTCTGGATTTGATTTTGGTGATTCATATGTGTCCAGGAATTTATACATTTCTCCTTGATTTTTCCAGTTATTCAGAATATGTTTTCAATGTATTTACTGATGATTCTCTGTGTTTCGTTGGAATCTGTAGTAACCTCCCATTTTCATCACTAATTGTATTAATCTGGGTATTTTCTTTCCTTGTTTTGATTAGTATGGATAGGGGATTGTCAAACTTGTTTATGTTTTCAAAGAATTCTTTTGTATTGTTCATTCATTTACTTTTCATTAATTTCTGCCCTAATCTTTGTTATTTTTTTTCTCTCTAATATTTTGGGGTTTGGTTTGTTCTTATTTTTCAAGGACTTTAAGGTGTATGATTACATTATTTACTTGAGTTTTTTTCTGATTTACTGAAAAATCTATCAGTAAAAAAGTTTTACTGGTAAACTTTCCTTGTAGAACTACTTTCATGTCCCAAGTATTCTGGTAGGTTGCTTTCATTTTTATATGAACCAAGAAACTTGAAAATGTCCTCTCCAAAGACCCACTGGACATCCAAGAATGCAGTTCTTACTCCATACATTTGTTTAGTTTCTGTAGTTGTTTTTTTCTAGAGATTTCTGGTTTTATCACACAATCATGTAATCAAATACAAGAGATTATTTTGATTCTTTTGCATTTGGTTAAGACTTACAATGTGGTCTATTTTAGATATGGTTCTACTAGCTACTGACAAGAATGTGTATTCTGTATTTGTTGGATGTAATATTCCGTGTATACCCATCATGTCCATTTGATCCATGGTATAATTTAACCCTGGTTTCTTCATTAATTTTTGTTTTTTGGATGACCCATATAGTGATTAGCATATAGTATTGAAATGACCCACTCTTATGATATCAGGATCTATCAGAACCTTCAAACCTGTTACTTTAAAAATGAAATCAGGAGTCCTGATGTTGGGGGGTATATATTTATAATTGTTATATATTCTTGATAGATTGTTTACTTTATTAATATGTAGTGGCCTACCAGTGTTGTTTGAGTGAAAAATGTCCCGCATAGGCACATGTATTTGAGCATTTGGTCCCTGTTTGCGGGGAGCTCCACCTCAACCCCTGGCACCCTGGCATCCCTATACCCAAAGAGTCTGGAATGTTCTGGTGGAAGATTCACCTCAACTCCCCTCCCCATCTCTTTCCCCAAACCTGCCCCTTCAAAGCCTGCCAAACACAGCTTCTCCCCCAGAGAGGCTCAAGACCACTCCCACAGAGTATATAAACTGCATCCCTGAAAACAGACACATGGTTTTCCAGTCTCTCTTCCTCATCTCCTCTCTGGGAGGCTGGAGAACCACCCAGGAACACTTTATCCACTAAACCAGGGCTTTTCTAATTCGGTCTGATTTGGTTTGATTTGGATTACTGCATCAGCAGAGAGGCATATTGGGGTCCCAAAATCTTATCAGTCCCCAGTTGGTGACATTGTTTGTGGAAAGTTGTGGAGCCTTTTGGAAGTTCAGCTTTACTGGAGGAAGTATGTAACTAGGGGCAGGCTCAGAGTGCTTATAGCCTGATCTCAATTCCATTCACTCTCTCTGCTTTGTGTTTGTAGTTGAGAGTATGATTTCTCAGCTTCCTGTTCTTGCTATCAGTTCTGCTGATTGCTGCCATGACTCCTTGCCAGGACGAGCTCTTATCCTGCTGGAACCATGATCCATTATAAGCTCTTCCTTCTTTAAGTTGCTTTGGTCATGGTATTTTGTCACAACAATGGAAAAGTAACTGAATACATTCTATAGTGTTTGAATGAATGAGAATGGCTCCCATAGGCTTTTAATTTTAATACTTAGTCCCCAGTTGGTTGAACTGTTTGGGAAAGATTCAGGGGTGTGGCCTTGTTGGAGGAGGTATGTCACTAGGAACAGGCTTTGAGGTTTCAAAGGACTTGCTCCAGCCCCAGTTATTTCTGTCTCCTACTTATGGATCAGGATGTAAGCTCCCAGCTACTGCTCTATTGTCACACCTGCCTGTCTGTTGCCAAGTTCCCTGCCATGATGTCGTGGACTCACCCTCTGAAACTATAAGGCCAATAAACTCTTTCTTCTCAATTGCTGTGGTCATAGTGTCTTATCTCTGTGACGGCACTCCCACTGGGCTACACCTGGCCTGGCTCCAGAGAGTCGCACCTAGCTCTAATCTATCTTCTGTTTAGCAGACACCTTTTGTTTCTCTTGTTGCCCTATGTGAATCTTGTCTGGGAGTATCCCAAGAATACAAAGCCCTATGCAAAACTTGGTTCAGAAAATCTGTAAAACTGTGGTTTCTGATGAATCGAGGAACTGGCACTTAGCATTGTATTTTTGGGAACTTCTTTCAGGTTGTTTTGAACAGAGAAATCACCTGGCTAAACTGTAAACATAGAGAAAAATAAAAATGCCCTGGGTGAAGGGAAAGTGTTTCAGTCTTTAGAGACTGGATTCCCCTGCAGCCGCAAAAGGCTAAGTTCATTCTTAAGGTACCTCTGAGTTTTCTTTCCCCAGATCCGAGTGAACCCACACACCCGTGCTGTGTCACTTCGAGACATATCATGGTGATTAAAACAAAGCAGTAAGACCGCTTTATCTCTTCTCACTAATTTTGCTTTGACGCATACTTTATCAGATATCTAAAGGGACACACCAGTTGTTTTTTGGTTTCTATTTGCTTAAAAGACTGTTGTCAGTCCTTTTGACTCTCAGTTTGTCCTGTCTTTACCAGGGAGGTGTTTTTCTTCGAAACCATATATAGTTGGATCTTAAAACAATTTTCTTTTACTGTTTGAGAATTTCATGCATGTATATAATATGTTTTGATCAAATTTAACTCCCGTCCTCTCCCATCTAATTTCTCCTCTATTCCTTTCCCTCCAACTTCCTGTGCTCTTACTTTAAAAACCGTGAGTCCACTTAGTGCTGCCTATATGTGTGTGGTTGTAGGACCATCCACTGGCACATGCGTAGACTCTTAGAGCCATACCCCTGAGGAAAACTGACTCTCTTTCCCCCAACAGCAATCAGTTTTCAGTAGCCCATTAAATATTGGTGGAACTTCATGAGCCCTGTGATGGCTATTCTTGGTTGTCAACTTGATTATATCCTGAATGAACTATAATCCAGAAATGGAGGATGCACTTGTGATCCAGACCTTGAGGAGAGAAGACAACATGCCTTTTATCCAGACCTTGAGGCTGGATGACACACACCTTTAATCCAGACCTTGAGACTGGAAGGCACACCTGTAATCTGGACCATACCTTCTGCTGGAAGGACAGTGGAATAGGGAAGGGGGTGTGTTCCTCACCTGCTTGCCTTGCCTTGTCAGCACATCCATTCCTTCACTGGCATTGGGAGTCTACTGCTTTGGGATTCCAGCATATACAGAAGACCAGCTGAGACACCCAGCCTCATGGGACTGAGCAACTCCTGGATTCTTGGATTTTTTTATTCACAGCTAGCCATTGTTGGACTGCAGCCTGTAAGTCATTTCAATAAATACACACACACACACACACACACATCAATTCTATAAGTTCTGTGACTCTAGAGAACCCTGACTAATACAGATTTTTGTGGTAGTTTGAATGTAATTGGCCCCCATAATCTCATAGGGACTGGCACTGTTAGGAGGTGTGGCTTTGTTGGATTAGGTATAGCTTTGCTGGAAGTCTGTCACTGTGTTTTGGTTTTATGTGGTGCTTTTACCCTGTGAGGAAAAGTCATGAGGCACAACAAAACCCACTATGAGAGTTTTATTAGGAGGAGGGAGGGGCAGGACAGAATGTGGTCAGGCCTGTTTGAAAGACATGTGTGGAGAGAGGGGAGGGTATGTGGGACCTGCCTTTTATGGACTACCCTGCACGTGCACATATGGGCCCACTTGGCTACTCCATGCATGCGCCCCGGAAATGACGAGGTAGAAATTACCAGGTGTTTTGTCGAGGCATGCACAGTCATGGGGGCGTGGTTAGAATTTCTATCATCCTGTACTCTTTATTCTTGTAAAAGATGGTGGATGAGCAGGTATGGGGGCATTGTGTCTCTCAAAACCTGCTTCCAGCTAATTTGGTGGGCGCTAGTTAACTCTTAGGGGGTAGGGAAGGGCACTTCTGAGGTAGCCAGACATCCTGGGACAGTGGCTTGTCATCTGCTGCTTTGGAGTCATCCATCATCTTTCTTACCTTGGGACTTTGTTGGCTGTTTGTGTCTGGGAGGGTGCTGGCAAGACTGAGAAAGGTTAGGAACAAAGAAAAAAAATTTACCTTGGGGGGGGGGTCTCAGGGTGAGGGAAGGGGTCCTGGTCCTGGTACTTATCTGAAGCAGATCAGAACTGTCCAGATGGATTCAAGCTGGTTCTGGAGCTCAGAAGAATTTTTAAACATATTAAGAAGCAGCCATGGGAAATTTAAAATCTTGAGTCGTGGCCATGATATTGTAATGTTTAGTACTCTGCTATATTGGTTAGTGTTAGTGTGTGTGTGGGGGGGTATTTGGAACATGCTTTTAATTTTTATCTGAGATAAGCCTTATCTGAGACAGATTATTTTAAGGCACCTGTTTCCTTTATTAGTTTAGCATCCAGGAGACACAGGTGATCAATTACTGAGAGTATTTAACAGTAATGGATTGTTATATTAAAGTCTGTTTTATTTTTATTTTATTTTTTCAAAGTCTGGAGTTTTGGTTGGGTCAGGGGGTATAAATACCTCTGGACTGTTACTATTCCTTACCACCTGGATATATTTGATGGTCCTCGTCCTCTGGCTGTATGGTGGCCCTGTAACAATTAGCTGAGTAGTTAATTAGGAGTGGGAACCAGGAAGGTGAGACCTTATTCTTCTGGAATTGGTGACAAGGCTGTGGATCCAGGTTCTGGAACTTGAGAAAGCAGGGTCCTGTCTGTGTCATTGTGTCTGAAGAAAGATTTTTCTGGGATGGAGGTGAGATGAAAGGCTTCAGATGGGACAGGTGAATCAGTGAGGAAAGTCCTCAAGCTTAGCAGCTGTGATGGTTACAAGAATTACCTTGAAGGGTCCCTGCTATTTAGGGGGAAGGGGTGAGGGGTGCTGGCCTAGAGGAGAAAAAGAACCTGATCCCCAATGCGGATTGGGGGTGGTCATGAATCATCACATGGCTGAGGTAAGGAATGATCTGCGGAATTCCACAGGATAGACCAGAAGTGACAGAGTAAGGGAGTTAACAGATTGTCTGGGAGGGGTGAAGGTTTGGATAGAAGACCCGGTGTTAGAGTCAGTCTCCCATACTTGAGTTCAAATGGAGAAATTGGGAAGGGCCTGGAGCCTGAAAAGAGATAGAGGCAATAATTTTACCCAGTCAAGGTAAAGTTCCTGTGACATCTTAGTAAGAATAATTTTAAAGACCAGTTGGTGCACTTCACCTTTCCTGAGAACTGAGGACAGTATGGGATATGAATTCTCATATTCCAGAACTGGATACCTCCCAGGTGGTCAATACCAGGACCTACTGGAACTATAGACAAGATGACCATATAGTGTGGGGGAACTTCACAATCCAGTGGAGAAGGTCAGTATTTTCACACTTATATGAAAAGAACCAACCACTTACATTTAACAGAGTCTTAGCAATGATCTGCTCACAAGTTGGGCAACCTTCAGAGCAGGTCCTGGATCCTGGCCTGCAGTGATGAAGGGCAGCAGCTGGGGATGGAAGGGAAGTGAGGTGTGGACGCAGGCTTCCTGGACACTGGGGCCTCAGCTGGACTAACTGTAGTCCATCCAGCTGTTTACCACAACATGGCCAGTGTGGTAAGTTAGACCTATTGTGGCCATAGTGGCATGAGTGTCCTGGGAGTGACTGTCTTAGTTACCTTGGTATTGCTGTGAAGAGACACCATGACCAAGGAGACTTATAGAAGAAAGAGTTATTAGGAGATTAGAGTTTCGGAAGGCGAGTCCATAGCCTCTCATGGCAACAGACTGGCAGGCACGGTGTTGGGGTAGTAGTAGAGAGCTCACAACTTGAGACGACAACCATGAGGCAGAGAGACAGACACCTCAAAGTCCACCTCTAGTGACACACCTCTCCCTCCCTATAATGTCACACCTCCTAGTACTTCCCAAACAGTTGTCCCAACTGGGGCCAAGTATTCAAGCTTTGTCAGCCTCAGAACATTCTCACTGAAGCTACCACAGGGACCAAACAATTTGTTTGGAATTAAGGTGCAGCCCACAGGAGGAAAAGTATGCTTCATACTGTAAATCTGGAGAACAACAGTGGCTGGCAAACTCACAGACCCCCGGGGTGACCCTGCCACAATTACTATGGTAAATGGTCGTATCAAACTGCCCTCTGAACTCACATCTCTATATTCGTAGGTTAGTGAACTCTCAGCCCTTATCAGAGAAGTTATTTAGTGCAGGGAGCTGTACAAAACCCTGGGAATGGTAAAAATGCAGAGCATGGAGTTCCCAGTCACATATGTCATATTTGTATACACCTTCCTCTGAGTTTCAGAGATCATTCTGAAGAGGGTGTGTAAAGATTTTAAGAGCCAGAGGTCAAGGAGGATTGGCATAAAGTGGCATCTTTTGGACATGATAGTCCTGCTACACTTAGGAACTCTGAGGTGGAGTCAGTCAGTCTTCTAGCATGGAAGGGAAAGGAGTTCACTGGCCCCTCCCCCAACTGAGAAGCTGTTGACTGTTGATAGTTTCTGGAGGAGGAAGAGTCAGTTTTCTTTTGGCTCCTGATGCAAGAGTAGGTTGAACAAAACTCAGTGGAGAGCCCCCCACCCATGAGAATACGGACCTGTAAGTTGACCTTGGTAGGTTACCAAAAAAAAGACACCAACTTTGGTGACTGTGAGATCAGGGAGGATTCAGGAAAAATGAAGGGGAATATGATACAAATACAATGTATTCACATATGAAATTCTCAGAGATTTAATTAAAATGTATTATTTAATAGTTCATTGTTTAATGCTAAAATTCTTATGAAGTCTTTTATCTTTTAAAGGAAAAGCGTATGACACTCTCACTGAGTTCTGCTCTGTGACATTGTAAGTCACTAGCACTGCAGTTCAGCTCTGTGCACACTGGACTAGAAGATTTGGCTGTGAAGCCAGATGATGGGCGGGGCTCAGGGATGCTTTTCAACCATTTTCTTCAATCTTCAGAAATGTGAAATGCTGCCTGGTGATCCTTAATGAGGCCTCTGACAAATGTTTCATCACCTTTAGGAAAAAGGGAATGTAAATTACCATTTAATTTTCTTTCTATTTTGGGGAGTACATACCTTGACTGTGAAGTACCCTGGAATCTGAATGAAACATGAAAAAATGGAAAGTCATGGGACTTGGTTGCTTAATTTTGAGAAGATTCATTATTGCTTCTCTCTATCCTGAGGGCCTTGCAAGAAAGAGCACTGGGGCATGGCTATTGATTGACACCTGTAATTGTTCAGGTGAACTGGGCATAGTGGGAGCAGAAAGCCTTTGCCACACTGTTCTGGAAGCTAACCATAGGTACTGGCTGATTTATGAACTCAAATATAGAGGTCACCCTCCTTGTCGAATAGGTACAGTTGCTAAACATAGAGGTCCATAGAAGATCATTTAACAGAATGCTTTTAAGAGCTATTTCACATATAAGGTATAACCATATAAGCTATCAATTTTCATCAACTTGTATATGAAATTTGAGTGAATAGCCTTGCTGTTTGACCCCTCTTCTTCAGTGTACAACATGCATAACCTTTAGGTAGATAGGCAGAGGAACTTGGTTCCAGATGTCTTGATGTGTATCCCACTTGTTCTTGACCTCCTCGTCACTGCAGAACCTTTTACATCCTCCACGTTGAGATCAGGTGTGAAGATTGCAAGCCTTGTGTGCTAATGTGTTTCCATCTGTAGCCGTGGCTCTAATGGAAGATGTTAGGAACAGAGCTAGCAGCAGGTGGCCCCTGAGTCTCATCACTTGAGGGACAGAGAAAGGAGGAGTGATGTAAGCTCAAGGCTAGGACTGCCTATGTTGCAACACCTGGTCTCAGAAATCCAATCAAATATTAGAAATGAACAAATAATGATTGACTGAACAGTTAAAAATGTTGGATATTGAAAATCACATGTTAAGAAGTCTCCTATGGTTTGGGCACTCAAGATCCTAGCTGGCACATGACATGCAATGATACAGGCATTCTTTGATGTAGCCAGAGCCTCTCATTTCTTTGGTTTTCTCACAGTGAATTATGCACATTGCAAAAGTTTTATTCCTGACATGGACCAACTAACCACTTGATTTGCATAAAAAGAGAAAAATAATTTAATATGTGTGTGGATTGCACAAAAGCATTGTTAAGTATATTTGAAGTATGGGGAAAATAGTTGAATATATCTAAATATTCTTTCCTTTGGTCATTGAGACACAAAATTTAAGAAGATATGCATAGGATAATTCCTGACTTTTTGCAGTCTGAAAGATGTAGGTACTTGTATAAATCTGAAACAAAAGGCCGACCAGGGTTCTGCTGCTCCAATGAGGAGTAATGGAGCTTGCAGGGCTCTCTTCTGTGTTGTTTTCCTTCCAGATGAGGGCAGCACAGTGGAGATTGGTTTAACATGAGAGACGGGGCTTGGGGAAATGTGTGGGTGGCATGGGGTTGTAGGAGAGGATAAAGCAATATACCCTGGAATGTCTGCTGAATTAAAGGCTCAAGGTATTGCTCCATATCACCATGGAAACTACATGTCCAACATGATGCTGTAATGTCTGTGATTGTGACTCCTGGTGAGAAGTGAGATATAAGGGTACAGGCAGAAGTGCCCAACTAAAATAGGCAAACATGAAATATATGTCACTGCATACATATTATAATATTGAGTATTGAACCCAGCAGAAGACTCCCATTAAATAATCCCCAAAATTTATTTTACCATTTTTAAAATGAAAATAAAATCACATCATTTTCACACTCCTTTTTTCTGTCTTACCATTTTAATTCTCCTACCCCTCTCAAATTCATGGCCTTTTTTACTTAAAAATGATACTTACCAAAAATTGCATAAATGCATGGCAGCAATGTGTCAAGTCTGCTCAGTAATGCATGTGTATATTTTCAGGTCTGAACACTAGGTATTGGATAGCCAGTTAGGGGGCTCATCTCTGGGGAAGACCAATAATCCCTATTTTAGAAGTGCTTAGTTGCCTGTACCTCTTTGTCTTGGGATGAGTCCCCATCAGGTTTCCCCAATCCACATTAACATGTCCAATGGAATTGTCATGGTTTCGGTCTCATTTAGGCAGCCATATCTTTATAGATTCGTGGGTGGAGCTTTCACACTATTTCTAGGATACAACTGCCCTGTGGCTATAAGGATAAATATGGAGAATATAGTCAGGAATTACAATGGTTTACTACTATTAAAATGTCATAGTAGTTTATGCCATAAGATCCATGACTGCAGTAGCCATGGGTAATTGGCTAGGATAACAGTAACAGGCAATATTTCCATCCTGTTGAACAAAGCCTTAATTTAAGTCTAATTACATAGACAAGCTACTGCCAGACATGAGTGCCACTCTTACAGCCTTTGGGATACCCTACCGTGCTGGTCATTGTGTGGTTAATGGGCATCACTATTGATTGTGTCCCTCCCTCGGCAGCTTCTATAGCACCTGCCAGGATTGTGAAAGCTAGTCCTCATGGAGGAGGTTTTAGTGTGACATCCAGCCTACATTATCTGAGTCCCATGTCCTAAATGCCTGATGATTTCAGCAATCGGGCCTTGCCTTCAGTTTCTGGGGAGTGAGCAATGGCAGTAGAATTAGCCCATATTGTTTTGGGAGTCTCTTGAACCCCCATGAGCAGCAACACATAAAAGAGATTCCTCATGCCGAGGTCCCTGTGTCTGAGGGTTTGGTTTGGGGACCTTTGGTTTCAGGATATATCCTTGCCTCCTTTGGGGACTTGGTTCATTCTGGGATTATGCAGGGTCAGGGTTTGATCCCTGACTCCTGGGGTTTAGAGTGTGCCCCTGGCTGCTGTGGGTTCATATTTTGACAGGGCTACTTTGCTATCAGGCTTTGTCCTGGGGTTCTCTCACTTAGGTTTCATCCAGGCTCCATTGATTTCAGGACTTAACCAGGTATTCTTTTGTATTAGGTTTGAACCCATGCTCAAAAATCCAAATAATTTGTGGTAGGACCCCCATGCCCACACACCAAGGCTCACTGATGGAGTTCTCACCATTTTTGAATCAAGAAATCAATCCATATATAGGCGAATGAACAAGGGATGTGATAAAAGATTTGGTTAAGATGATCCAGTTATGACTAGGAAAGACGACCCCTTCTCTGGATAGTCTGTTTTATGTATAACTACTGATGTTTGTGAACTGAAAACATCCTTCCCTCTGATGCTGGACCAAGGGCATTGCATCCAGAGTTTGAAACTCCTGTCCAGGAGTGGGGGCAATCAGGTAGCTGCAGCTCAGAACTCCTTAGAATGTCACCCGAAAGTCTATGGGAGAGCCAGGGAAACATTTGGTTGCTGGCCTTTGTTTTCACACTGTCTGATGGGCTCTCGTATCTCTGAAGGGATAGGATGTGTGCAAGGTAAACAGAGTGAATCAGACCTAGATGGAAGGAAAAGACCTGTGTCCGTGGATGTCCATCTGTAAGGAAGGGCTGTTGATTTACCAGACCATTAAAAGCCACAGGAATGTTTTCTACAGGAATCCTGCAAAGTCCGTAGGGTCCTGAGAGGAATGTACATTGACAAAGGCCAGGGGGAGGGGAGGCAGAGATCTATTGTGATTTACAGAGAATTCGCCAACAAATCTGCCACCTAAACTTCGCAAGATCATCAGGGACAAGTCTAGAGTTGCAACATGCCAGCCTCTAGTTCCTCTAATTGAAGGATCACAGCACATTTCACTGTTCCTTTAACATGAATCTGGACCTGACTGTGTTTAGGCTCCATGCGTGGGATTTCACTGGAAGTGCATTCATCCTCATGTGGAGTTTCACTGGAAACACTTTCCAGATTCTTGGTGCCCTGTGACCCACACAGATCCTTTGTTCCTTCTCTGCCTTGCAGCCTGTCATCGGCAACTCTCTAGAAATTGGTGCTCATCTGATTTTGGAGCTGGAAGGTAATTTTATCACAGTGATTTTATCACAGTAATTTTATCACAGTGATTTCTTGACTAGGGAAAAACTCCTGCCTAATTGAACTTTTTCTTTAGTTTTCCTTGGGAGACTCCAGCTTAAAGATATAAAGCATGGACAGAGGTGCAGTGATCTTTAGGATGAGGTCTGAGAATTCAGATATGTGTTGTGTACATGGACACACCAGGTGAGAAAGAGATGTGCTAGCTACCCACACTTGCTGTTCGTCAATGACTGTCACAGCCTGGTCTTTTCATCTTCAATCCAAAGTTTGAAAACCTTTTGTTAGAAGTATAGGGAAAGGGCCAAAATGAGCATTCCAGGATAAACCATGGTCGCAGATGAACCTCATATTTATTGAATACTGTATACACAATACTAGGGCATGAATGCACAATAAATAATATAACACTACACTGCTTCAGAACTGTTTTATACACAGAAGATGAAGGCAGAGATTTATAGAAATCACTGTATAATTCCATCTTCCTTTAGGTAGGCTCTGGTGAAAGTTTAAGGAATCCTCAGTAACTACTTCTAGACAGTGAACATGCCAAAAACATGCCTCCAGAGGAGGGCCTTCAAGATTTCCCATTACTCATTAGCATTGAAGTTATGTCTGTACTCCTGGTCCATCATCTTCTTAACCCAATGGGTTACTTGATGTTTCTAATCAGGTCAGGTTGAGGACCAAGGTCAACAGGGAATAGGAAGGGAACCTGGGATGTCAGGCTAAGAGGGTTTGGACCACAGTCTTGTGAGGCTTGTGAAGTTTATGAGGCTGATGTTACATAGCAGACCACTAATGCTGGTTGTTGTGGTGGTTCTAATTTCCTGTGAGGTCTTGGTGTTGTCTAAGTCACACATGAGATCATCTTGTCCTGGGTCTCTTGTAGACAAGATAGTGCCTGGACAAATAATGACACTTGGGTGCGGCCCACACACCCATCATGGCAAAGTCTGTCCAGGTTGCTTCTCTGGTGTGACCCAGACATCATGAAGGCCACGTTCTGTGGTCCTGGGTCCTCCTAGTTAAGCTTATCTGTTGAGTTTGATGAAGAGGAGTGAGGTCCACAACCCTCAAAGTTAATTTTGACCCAGGCTTCTTGGTGGTTAAGTTAGCCCTCAGTTCACACTGATATTGATTGGTTGGCAGGATCCCATTAATGTCACTTCATCGTCTTTTTCCATGATGTCATTCTGCAGACCACCACCCCATGGTGTTAAAATGTGTCCAACCTTCCTGGAGTAGTGTGTGCTCTAGGTCACACTTGAGATCAAAGTGCTGTCCTTGATCTGTTGTAGTCTTGATAAAACCTTGGCACAGGGATTCCTGGGTGCGGCCCACACACCCTCTGTCCCAATGTGTGCCTATGTTATTTGATATTCAAATGTGACCCAGATGGTCATGAAGGCTGTGAGGTAGTCTTGACTCCCTGATTTGAGCATGGTTGCCTGAGCTGGGTGAAAGGTGTGCATAGTCTCATCTTGAAGGTATTATGTGGAAATTCAATAATTAAACCACTAATGCTTTTGCTAGTACTGTGGGTCCATTCTTGTTGGAGGGTTTCTTGTGGGCTAACTCACACTCACATCACCTTCTCCTGTATTTCTTGGGGTCCAGACGGCATGTGGTCAGACTTGCAATGAGGGTGCGGCCCACACACCCCTAAGTACAAGGTCTGCCCGTATTGATGGTCATTTGTGGCTCAGACACAGTCAAGGATGTCATTTGGTCCTGGCTCCCCTGTATTGTTAATGGAGCCTGGGTTGGAAGAAGAGAGGACGTGGCCCAAACACACTTGGAATTTGACCCAAGGTTCTTGGTGGTCAAACAGCCCCCAGCTTCCATTGATATCCTACAAAATAAACTAACATGAAGGTAATGCCTGGTGGTCAGACCAGGTCAGGACAAAGGAAATGTCTATTTTCTTTGGTCATTAAGGTGAGGTTTGGTTACTTTAAGGCGTCACTCCTTTGTGGTTGGATTTTGTCCTGGATTGCATAGAAAGAGGGTGTGGTCCACACACCCTTGATGATGATATTAGCCCAGGCTCTTGGGGTTCAAGGAGCAGCCAGGTTCCTTTGAGGTCTGTGTAAGTCCTTGCACCTGTGTTAATCATCAGGTCATCATCAAGATCTGGATCTTGGAGGATATGATGTGTCCAAATGTCAGGTAGTCTGAACAAGACCAACTATGATTTGTCCAAGATTCTTGGTTATGGGCTGTGGTCTGAGGTACATTCGAGAAATATTTGTTTCTAAAGAAAAATCAAGCTAAGTCAAAGTAAGTTCTTAGTTCAGACAGCTACAGAATGCAGCATAACACAATTTTTGGTATTGCATGTCTACACTGATAGGTTATTTAGTGAGCCCTTGTCGTATTATGGTCAGGGTATCATTCTTGCTCACGTGTGGAGGATGTTGCCTGGATTAAATGGAGTATGTGTGTGAGAAGCACATATTAGATACTCAAGTTGTCCATTTGTATCAGTCATTAGTAAAGTCATTAGTCCAAGGTTATCGATGTTCAAGCTGGCATATGTCTGCATTAATACCTGGTTGGTTGCAGTGTACCAGTTGAAACTAAGGCCTTGGATCAGAGAGCCTCATGATATATACTTTTAACCACAATGTTTTTCACTTCAGATTTGGTGTGGGCACAGTGCTCTTTGTTTGGGCCCAGATCTCTTTGGTGAGTGGTTAACCCAGAATGATTTTACTTTAGTAATTGTACTGGGAATCAGGGGTTGAATTTGGCTACTTTCACTCCTTTTCTTAGTTTGTCCTGGGCCTCTGTCATTTCAGATCTTGGCCCAGGCCCACAACTCTTCTTGCTTTGGGCCCGGGCTTCTCAAGGGTAAAGGTATTAGCCCAGGCCCATATCTCTTCTTGCTTTGGGCCTGGGCTTCTTTTGGGTTAGGGTTTGGCCCAGGCATATTCCTTTTGTGGTTTAACCTGGGCCTATTTCATTTTTGGAATTTCCCAGGCCCATATATCATCTCTTTTTGAGCCCAGGCATCTTGAGTTTCAACATCTCTTCTTGCTTTGGGCCCAGGCTTCTAAAGTGTTAGGTATTAGCCCAGGCCCATATCTCTTCTTGCTTTGGGCCTGGGCTTCTTCAGGGATAGGGTTTGGTCAGGCATATGCCTTTTGTGGCTTAACCAGGGCCTCTTTATTTTTGGGATTGTCCCAGGCCCATATATCATCTCTTTCTGGGCCCAGGCTTCTTAAGGTTCAGGGACTGGCCCAGGCCCACATCTCTTCTTTCTTTCGGCCTGGGATTCTTCAGGGTAAGGTATTAGCCCAGGCCCGCATCTCTTCTTGATTTGGGCCTGGGCTTCTTTAGGGTTAGGGTGTGGACCAGGTACAGTCCTTTTGTAGTTTAACCTGTGCCTGTTTCATTTGTGAGATAGTCCCAGGGCTATGTATCATCTCTTTCTGGGCTTGGTGGCCTGGGCTTCTACAGGGTCAGAGTTTGGCTCAGGCACACCCCTCTTCTTGGATTGGCCTGGGCCTCTATAATTTGAATCATTTACCCGTGTCAATATATTATGTCTGTAGGTCTGCCCTTTTCATGGTCAGAGGTTGGCCCAGGGCCCAATCTATTCTAGATTTGGGTCTGGGCTTCTTTAGGGTCCACTTTTGGCCCATTCAATACTTTTTTTTTTTTTTTTTTTTTTTTTTTTGGTGCAGGCCTCTTTCACTGCTGGATTTGTCCCAGGCACGCTTCTCTTCTGCATTGGACCTTGGCAGGACAGTGGTCCATGGTAGACCAGGAAACGCCTCTTATTTGAGTTCCTGCATCTTTAGGTTTATGCTTATACCTGGGCTACTTTCACCTCAACCTTTAGCTCAGGATTCTAAGGGTCCATATTTGGCCTTCTCTAATTTCAGTAGGTATATATTGGCTTTTTAGTGTCCAGATTTTAGCTTGGGTACATTGCCTCATTGGATGGTCCTGTACCTGTTTCTCTTCAGGCTCTAGGCAGCAGAGTCCATGTGTGTCCAAAGCTACATTGTCATTAGCCTTTGTCTATGGTCAACTTTTCTGAAAATAAAAATAGACAGATTGATATTGACAGAGGAAAATACTTGGTGTCCTTTTCTGTCAAGTCAAATGTAATCAGAACATTATTGACCTGTCCCTTAGGAACACAGAGACACATAGCACACAGTCCAGATGAAATAAATTACACATTATACAAATACATCAAATATGTAGGAGAGAAGGTGGTTGGGAAGTCTTTCCTGATATATATCTGACTCTGCCTATAGTGGAGAGGCTTGAAGAGCTCATGTGGGAAGATTATTGCTTCTAATAGAGAGAGCTAAGAGAGTCCCAACAAGGGGCCATGCAGTCTTTCATCCCATTCTGTGGTCAGATCCCATGATGGAATATCACAGGGAGTTAATGGAAACAACAAGGGTTTGTCCTTTATGTGTCTAGAGGATGTCTTGCAAAGGCATTGGGGGCTGTGCAGATCTTCACAAGGCCTCTTTCCTGTGTGGGGATGGCCTCTCCCTGCATGTCATGCATAGCCGTGCTCTGTGAGGGTGTCTCTCTGCTCCTTTCTAATGCAACTCTTCTTTTTTTTTTTGGTTTTTTGAGACAGGGTTTCTCTGTGTAGCTTTGAGCCTTTCCTGGAACTCACTTGGTAGCCCAGGCTGGCCTCGAACTCACAGAGATCTGCCTGCCTCTGCCTCCTGAGTGCTGGGATTAAAGGCGTGAGCCACCACCACCTGGCGCAACTCTTCTTAAGATCACATCTTAGTCACCCTTTTTCTATAATGCCCTCTGCATGTACACACACTGGTGTGAGATCACATTTTCACCCAAAGAATTTTCTGCAATCATTTACCTGAAATGGATCCCTACCCATCTTCTCCAGAGTGTAAATCCTAGTCCACTATAATGGACTCTCCTGCTCTCAAAACTAAGTCACAGCCATAACCATGACAGTGACCCTCATTTGAGGTCACAGAGGCCAGGCCTCATTCTGTTTGGGAAAGCACAAAGGCTGTCCAAGCCCATGGGTGTCTTTTGGACTGGTATTAGGGGAAGTACCAAAGGCTTCCCTTATGACCATTTCTGGGCAACAAGCTCACAACTAGTTTTCCTTCTCCTGCGGGGATCACCACCCCTGGGAAGAGCAAGGCCTTGGGGATGTGTCATACTCAAGCCCAGTGTGCAATGTTCAAATATTCATCTATCATTTCTGCTGATTTTTTTTTAATCAGCAAGTTTCTCTAGTCAAGAGACTAGGAGTGTGCCATCTGTAAGATCCTGTGGTAAATTTGGCCTTCAACCTGTCCCTTCACCACCATTCAATCCAGCTTGAAGGAGGAGGGCATTAAAAGCAGAATGTCATGAGATTTCCCAGCCTGGCTCTCCCATAGTAGTCACTGACTGTGGTGATATTTTACTTGTGATGAAATTGATATTTATTTGTATGTTAATAAATAAAGTTTGCCTGGGGATCAGAGGTCATAGCAAGCCAGGAACAGAAGACAGGTGGTACTAGCATGCGCTCTTAATCTGATCACATGGCAGGCAGAGTCTCTGTGTGGTCAAGGACACAGCTAAGTACGGTGACACAAACCTTTAATCCCAGTACCAACCATAGAGACCTGGAGGTCTGTATAGACAGGTAGTGATGAAGAAATAATATGGCTGGGCTTAGAGCCAATGAGAAAGCAGAACAGAAAGGCAATAAAAACACAAGTCAGACAGGAAGTAACTCTCTCTGGGGAAGTTACTGCAGGTGGTAAGATAAGGTAGTCGTGGCTTTCTGATCTCTTTGGCTATTACCTCTGTAAAAAAGATATATAGAAATGATAGAATAGAGGGTAGATAGATTCCATCTTTTTATCTATCGTATCTATATCTTCTCTTTACTTTTCAGAGTAGATTCAATAACCTACCCTCTATTCTAGCCTGCCTAGCTCAGTTGGTAGAGCATGAGACTCTTAATCTCAGAGTCATGGGTTCGAGCCCCATGTTGGGTGCCACCAGCACCTGGCTTCTGCTTAATGGTTATTTGACCTCTGATCTCCAGGCAGCTTTATTTATTAACATACAAATAAAAAATCACATTTTACCACAAATAAAATATCACCACAACTGACCTCTGAGAATGTCACTCACCGGAGAATAGTGTAACAGCAGAGCTCCATCCCATCACAGTTTGGAAACTGGATTCTGACATGGGCACTGGCTCTGCCTCAGCTGCTGTCACCTTTTCTGACAAGTACAGGTGGAGGTTAGAAAAGAGCTGACATGCCTGGACACTATGGGCTGTCATAGAGGACCGCTGTCCCTGGCTTGGGGCACAACAACAGAGCTTTTTCCTGCTCTGGTCTGTAACCTAAAGTCTTTTCACATGGTACAGACTGGGGTCATCCTGTGACCTCATTCTCTGGTGAACAGTGGCTGTGATCTCCTTGAGTCCTTGTTTGGCTAGTCCTTGGAACGTGTCTGCTGATCCTTACTGCAACTTTTCCTAGTGCTGTAGCAGAGGTCCTGTTAAAGGTCCCTTCAAGGACCACATTGTGTCCCACATCCTTTACCAGCCCCTCCTCCCCGAATAGCATAAGGAGTTTAAATTAGGCCTTCATCCCAAGAATCCTATATGGATTCATCCTATCACTTAGCTCCAATTTTCTTCCACACCTGCAGTTCCATCTGAATCCCAGCATACCCAAGGAGATACTCTGTTCCCTACCATGCAGAACACAGCCGTTACCATGGCAGTGAGCTATTATATGAGGTAACAGAGGCCTGACCACACCTCTCTCCAGCTTTTGCCTATGTGCCTGAGTGTAGCATGAAGTGTGACCATGCTTTCCCACACTGTGCTGAGCACACTGTCTTAGCAAGTGGGCTGCTGTACATGTGATGATGTCATCTTATCAACAAAGGCTGAGCGTAACTTTACCCGGTCTCATATATATTGGTAGAGGAAGACATGTGACATTATTCAGTATCATCTACATGCACTTTCACACATGGATGTGAACCTTCAGGCAGGAACACACCAATAACACACATACTAAGTGAAAATATGTATATAAGTACAGAATTAGAGGGGAGAGCGCTACCATGGTATTCCCGTGATAGTGACATTGAGTTTGTTCCCATATTGTGTCAGCTATCTGAGTACAAATGAAAATATTGATACTGCCAGGGAAGCTCAGACGTCAGTACCCCATAGACTTCTTCTACCATCCCTGGACAAACTATGAATGTTGGTCATTTCTTGTCATGCAAACAGGAACACTCCATCCTTCCTTACTTAGGCTGGAGGCTAGAGTCCTAGTCCAGACATATCTGTGTGGCTTCATTCTAAGGCCCCTCTCCCTGGTGAGTCCAGGGGTTTCTCTCCCTAGATACTTGAGTGGCCAGTCCCACTGCTATGGAACCCCTGATCCCTGCTGTTTCTAGCTGTTCTTAGGATAAGCTATTCTAAGTAAGAGACATTTCAAGTACCTCATTATGTTTTAGTCTCTCCCATTTAAAGCCCCAATGTAGAAGTGCCTCCTACTGAGTGAGTCACTCAGATTAATTTTGGGTAGTGTCCATCCTAGAAAACAGCCCATACTTACCTAGACACATGGGCTTGCTTTGACTTCCAGGCTTCCTCTGTAGATGCTGAGTTGCCCCTCAGGCCAAGACTATAGCTGTTAGTAGGGCAGAGATTTACCCTGTGAGGTCATAGAGGCCTCACCTCACCTCATTCTGAGAATCACAAAGGACATTCAGGCCTCAGTCCTCTCCCAGCATGGCCCATCCTTGTTCTCTGCTGTGCAAGCATCCCCAGAAGCACTTAGCTTTGGGGAATTATGTAGAGGCATTTCTCATAGACCCTTTCCTGGGAATCATCTACATGCATCTCCTGTCAGCCCTCCATCTTCCCATAGGTACCATCAGTCTTGAGAGAAGGAACACTGTAGCATTAATTCAATTGGTCTTAATAAGAACCTGGAGTCAGATATCGGGGTAAATGTTGAAAGATCAGAGAAGTTAAGGAACACCCAAAGACATCTCTTACCTCCACAACTACTCAGACCAAAAAGGGGCTCCTCTCTCAGACCAGCCATATCACGTCCTGACTCCTGTCTACACAGACCTCCAGACCTCTATGGTTAACGAACGGCTTGCTCCACCCTCTGATCTACAGGCAAGCTTTATTTGTTAAAGCACAAACAATATCACCACATTTCCCCCTTTTTGTCTAAAATAAAAAAGGTTATAACTAATATAAGCAAAACTATATACAATAAGTACAATAACTATATACAATATATACAGGCATAAATACACCAACAATGTCTAGTCTATAAATATCTGACATATTCAGAGAATATACTCTATTGTCTATTCTATCTTGGTGACTCCAAAATGTTGTCCCTAATTTACTTTCTATTCTAACTTGCATTACCAAAACTATCTTTTAATGTCTCTCAACCCTATTCACTTTATACCTCTTTAGTGAATTTCTTTTCTGAATCTGGTAACAAGGAAAACTATAACTGTAACTATAAAGTCTTCAACTCCATCAGAGCCAGTACCTGGAACTCCAGAGACCACACAGGCTGCCAGAATCCCAGCAGAGACACTCTACTGATCCTGAAGACTCCATGGTCACCAGAGCCATAGATCATTCAGGCCAGAAGCCCAGAGAAGAAATAGAAACCTACAGAAACCCCCCCCCAAAAAAAATCCAACAAAGATAAATTCAGAAATTGATACCTAAACCTATAATAACTGCAAACCCAGATGACCTAGAGGCCAGCATGAGAACACAATCAGCAGTAGTCAGGGCAATATGGCACCACCAGAGCCCAGTCATCCTACTACAGCAAGCCCTGGAAATTCCAATGCAGCTGAAGCACAAGAAAATGACCTTACATCCAATCTTATGAAGATGATAGAGACCCTTTAAGAGGAAATGAATAAATCTCTTAAAGAAATGCAGAAAAATAAAAACAAGTAAAGGAAACAAATAAAAGAGTTCAGTGCCTGAAAATAGAAACAATAAAGAAAACTCAAACTGAGAGAATCCTGGAGATAGAAAAATCTAGGTATGCAAAAGTCTGTGACTTTTGAGGGGAGAATCGAGGCCATTCATGTTTAAATTATTATTGAAATGTGTGTTGTGTGTTAATTCTGGCCATCATGTTGTTGATTTTTGGTATTGTGTTCTCAGTGGGACTTTATGTCTTAATAATTATGGCTCATATTTATTTCCACAGTGTCTCTGTTTTCTTCATTCCTCTCTTTACCCCAAAATAATGCTTCCTGTATTACCTTAGGTTTGGTTTGTTGAATATAAAATTTTTAAGCTGTCTTTGATATGGAAAATTGTTCCTTCTCTTCAACCGCAGCAGCAGTTTACCTAGGTGTATTATTTTAGATTGGCTGTCATTTAGGGTTTGTATTGTTCCAGGCCCTTCTGGGTTTGAAAATTCCCTTTGAGAAATCAGTTGTTCTTTTGATGGGTTTTCTTGAGTCATGACCTGCAGCTTTTCTCTTGCAGCTTTCAATCCACTTTTCTTGTTCTGTATACTTAGTGTTTTAACTATGAAATGCCACTGAAATGTTCTTTCTGGTCTTGTCTTTGATGTGTTCTGTGTGCTTCTTGTATTTGTATGGGTGACTCTTTCCTTAGTTTGGGACAGTTTTCTTCTGTGATTTTATTGCAGGTCTTGTGTCTGCCATTGACTTGGGATTCTTCTCCTTCACCTGTGCATACAATATGAAGGTTTGATTTTTTTCATGGTGTCCCAAACAGTTCTTTCTAAGCATGCACTCTACTAACTGAATTACATCCTCAGCCCCACAGCTCACTATCTGCTGATTACATTGCATCACATCTGTGCCCTCTGTAAGAAAAATTATGTTTCCCAAGTGTGTTTGGAGGAGGTGACATTTTCTTAATTTTAACAAAAGTGTTGTTAATTTCCAGGTGAGACCCTGAAGACACTGTTAAGTATACATGGAGGCTATTGGGAATGTTTTGGAAGCAGGGAGGATGCCTTGGGGAAGTGAAAATGTTTTCCTACTTCTTTTAAATGGGACATTATTATTTTTCCTTTTGTTTTGTCCACAAGGACTGGGATCAGCTCATCCACACAGACACATATGGCCTAGGGAGAAGAACTCACACACAGGAAACCCAGAGCTCAGCTGTTCCTACTCCATTGTTTTCCTGGAATTAGGAAAGTTCACTCTTCCATTTGATGATACCACTGTTTAACAACCTCAAGATCAGAGCTGCTCTGTACAGATGACATGATAATTATGGGTCTAGAGGGAGATGATCTCATTACATTTCTTCCTTATAACTGCTTCTTAGGGCCTCATTCTACATGGATGTTCATCAAAGGCCAGGCCAGGTGAGTGTTTTTCTATTCATTAATAGTGAAAGCTGTGAGTAGGCAGTGAAGCGAATTAGGATTTTCTGTAATAAAATGATTAGAGAATTCTCTGCTTAGAAATTTACTTTTGAGTCATATTGTATCACAAGCAAACACAGCAGATGCTTGTAGACATAAAACATCTGGGCAATGATTTGTAAAAGAACATAGATTTCGCTTTCTATGACAGTAGAAAAGAGGCTACTGGAAAAAGGAGAGGGCCTAGCAGAAGTGTGGCTAGAGAGACAGGAAAGGCCAATCGGGTGATGACGATCAATGGATATTATATATTGAAAGTTAGTGTCATGAAGCCCATCTCTTTTCACAATGAATGTACACTAGTACATATGTAAAAAGTGGCGCCAAATAGAATATTTTAGTGAGCATATCTGATTATGGATTCTCCTGAGTGTGTGCTTTAATAATTCTAAGAACATGGTTCCATCTAGGTGATGCCAACTGTGTTAGTTTTCCACCCCTGTCACAAAACACTGAAATGACTTAGAGGATGAACAACGAAGAACACACATTTACTTCTTTGCAGAAGTACATTTATAATATTGAGATACATTTAAATTGTATTTTGTATTTTCTCATTTTACTACTTTTCTCAAGTTAATGGGCTTTATTTAAAAGCTAGAAATATACAACAAATACTAACTAATTTAATGTTTATCAGTAATTTTCTATTCTGTTCAATTTGTGTATGGTTTTTGTGCCTGTTCTGGATCTTGCTCTGCTGACCAGGCTGGCCTGGAACTCACAGAGATCTGCCTAGCTCTGTCTCCTGAGTGCTGGAATTATAGGTGTGCACCACCACTGCCTGGCCATAAGACAGTCTTAACATTATATAAGCTTTAAAAATTTTACATAGATTCATTTATTCTTGGGCAATGATTTTTAATAAAGAAGACTATTTTTTTCTGGGTACTTCAAAAGTATCTGGAAGCTTCATCTCACTTATTTGTTAAATTCTTGTAAAGTTATCCTTACAAAAATGTAAACTGGGTAATTTTTTCAGTAGCAGTTTGACCATTTTAATTAAAATGAGTTCACTTTTAATATTTCAAGTTTTCTAAATTGAATCACGTAGCATTGATACTAATATAACATCAAATAAACTTTTCATTAGCAGTGAGAAAAATATTTTCAATTCTTGAATAGTATAAAATTATTTAAAGTCAAAATCCCTAACATTTTTTCTAATAATTGCAAAATACAATTGCTCACTAAATACACATTCACAAAAAATACCAAGTAAATATAAGTTTAGCTGCTGAATATCATTAGTCACACATTTTTATGTTGCTAAAATATCATTTATTAATGTATAGAAGAGATTAAAATGGAAAATGAAGGCAGGTACTGTGGCACACTCCTATGATCCCAGCACTGTCATGGCTAAGGCCGGAAGGAGCATTGTAAATTTGATTGAAGTCATTCTGAACTACAGGTTGAGTTCTCTCTCTCTCTCTCTCTCTCTCTCTCTCTCTCTCTCTCTCTCTCTCTCTCTCTCTCACACACACACACACACACACACACACACACACACACACACACAAAACAACAACAACAACAGTAAAATGGAAAACAGGTAATGTAGAATTTTGAGATTACTGTCAGTATCAAACGTAATGATGCCAAGTAACTGCCGTTAATTCGCTGGCCACAGAGTATCAACATCACAAAAAACAACTGTTAGAATCGTGAGTTTATGTGGGCAAGCATTCCAGAATTTTTAGTTTGTTTTGAGTAACTTACTTTAAAATTCTGAACTGATGCACTAGGCAGGAACCTCATAGATCTACCAATTACCCAGAAAATGGAGACACACTCTCTGTTCTTCTTAAAGTTCACTTTATTTCATGAACATATTTGATATAACTCACAGGTTTTCACTCAAGTGATGTACAGATATTCTTGTTAGCCGCTCCAGAACACATTATGCTACTGATCTATTCTTACTCCTGGTAGTCCAATAATTACCCCCCAAAACATACCCATTTCCAGTGAACGTTTTCATGTCTTTCCCAGACTTACACCGTGTGACGTGTCATCCAGCTGTGG
Source organism: Peromyscus eremicus (assembly GCF_949786415.1). Classification (NCBI taxonomy): domain Eukaryota; kingdom Metazoa; phylum Chordata; class Mammalia; order Rodentia; family Cricetidae; genus Peromyscus; species Peromyscus eremicus. Next base: position 72,912,781 of record NC_081418.1, read on the forward strand.
TGTGACTGCTTCCCCACAGGTTCTGCAGTGACGTTCTGCTGCTGCTGCTTCATCTCAGGGAAACTGGCTCACAACTGTGAGAATGTAATGTTCTAGTCAGTGTCTGTGGGTTTCCAGTTTCACCTGTGCTAAACTAATTTCCAAAGAATAAGTTATGCATTAAAATTACTTAAGAGTATCAGATAATAGCGATGAACTAATACCTTATTAAAAACAATCACTATTTATTCCTGCTGTCATTATGCATTTCACGGAACTAATTAGAGTGGCTAAGGTCTTCACCTTCCTGAGATTCCTGAAGACTTATTAATGTTGCTGACGGTGGACGGTGACCAGCCAACACCATGTGTCTTGTCATCTGAAAGTCACACAATCACTGTGTTCTCTCTGAGCAGTCCTGCTGCCTTTTGGTCATTACTCCCTAACTATGGTAAAAATGAACATGAAAATGATACTTTTGATCTAATGTATTTGTATGTTCTTTATGTTATTATCTCCACCAAGAAGAATACAAAGATCACTGTAAGTTCATAAAACAAGACTGTTCTAAAATCCAATACTGTGATAATGAAGGGGTAAAGCGATTTTCCTCAGAAGAATGTAGAGCTATGCAGGAAGCAGCTCTTGGTTTCTATTGTTGCACATCTTTCCAGACAGCTGCCTGCAGACTGCTTGGACTTTAGGTCTGAGTCAATTTCATAGTGATGGCTTTCCCATATTATGAATGTTTTTGGATACACTTTGGGTTTTAGTACTTACACTAAATATTACAACTTAAATTATGTGAAAGCCGCCAGCAGTGAAATTTCTTTTCAAATAAAAGTGATTTTTCTCAGTTCATGCATATATTAACAACTCAGTTTGTGTCCACGGGAGCTATGCTCTTTTTTGGTCAAGTCTCTGCTATAGTGAGCTCCAGAGAAAGATGCCACTTGGTGACTCAAAGATGTGTCATTTCCTGTAAGTGATAAACATTTCCAAAGCAATGGATATGAAGTAGAGCGGCTAAAGTGCATACCTTTGAGATAAGAGCAAAGCATTTTAGATTACTCTCTTCTACCTTCTGTTATCATCTTTTTGTAAGGCTTATAATACATGTGATTTAATAATTATGAATGTATAATTAATATATATATATATATATGTCTGTTTTGCCTACATGTATTATCCTCCATGCCTGGACAGGAGGGCAATGGATCCCCTTGAACTAGAGTTACAGATGGTCAGATGGGGCCATGGGGAGTGTACAGCAGTGACAAACTGTGTTTGACAAGTCGACCCCCAGACATGTAACCCCCGATGGGGAGCCCCACCTGGCAAAGCCGTGGAGTCACTGGCTGTGGAAATGGTTGTTTTCTGTCTGTAACTTTCTCATGTTTCACCACTATACTTCCCTAAAAGAACAGCTGTGGGATTCCTTCCACAGCCCATTGGTAGTGTGTATTACATCTTTTGGCCCACACTTAGCTGTGGATTTCTGTTTAAGCTGAATAATTCTGATGAACAAAATAATACCAAAATATTCTTCTTTATCCATGAAAGTGGTGAGGGCTTAGGAAAAATTCTTATATATCTGAGAGCTAGACTTTTTCTATCTGAGGGGTAAATAATAAGGAAACACACACGCTTTCTGATGATAACTTTCTCTTTTATTTCAACTTAAGAAATCCTCTCTTTAAATTTCTCTCTGAAAACATCAGTCTCCACACAGTTACATCTCTTTACATACAGCTACATTTCCCACAAACTCTTATATAGCCTCCTTCTCTCTCTGAAAATCTCTCTTGCTCTCTCTCCTCTCTAGCTATTTGTTTTCTCTTCAACTTTTCCTGCACACACACACTCACACTCTAACACACACACACACACACACACACACACACACACACACACACACACTCACCGCCCAGCTCTTTCCGCAGTTTCTTCATGTGGCTCTTCTTTCGTGGCAGCAGCTCTTCCACCCAGCTCTATACAGATGTTTCTCTCCACACCACCACAGCAGCTCCACAGCCAATTTCTGGACAATTACGTGACATTTTCAGGGCCCTACCCATATTCATAACACACGATAAGTCACGTAGTTTCTCTTAGGCTATTAACGTCACATTGACCCACACACATAGCTCTGTTGGTGAGAGTTCCCACACAGTAAACAACTGACTGAACCTGGAGTGGTCAGGATACGTGCAGAAAGAGAGCTACTGCAAGGAGCTATGTCTTGATATGAACAGCCTGTCCTTGATTTAGCAATAAACAACACCTGGGAATTAGTCTTTGTGTATTTTCTGTGGTGGCAGTTTAGTCTGTTTTTGAATTTATTCTGAAGTCTAAAATTAGCTATCTTTGAGACTGAGAATACTGTTACTTTCATGTGTCAATAAATGAGAATATTCTGGTATTATTTCATTCATCAGAATTATACAGCTTAAACAGAAACCCACAGCTAAAGGTGTGCCCAAAGATGTAATACACACTACCAGTGGGCTGTGGAAGGAACCCCACAGCTGTTGTTTTAGGGAAGTATAATGGTGGAACATGAGAAAGCTACAGGCATAAAGCAACTGGTTTCCACAGCCAGTGACCCCATGTCTTTGCCAAGTGGGGCTCCCCATCAGTAAGTTATATGTCTGGTGGGTTGACTTGTCAAACATGACTTGTCATTGCTGTATATTCCAATGGCCCCCTGCAATGAACCACCATGTAGTTGTTAGGAATCAAACCTAAGCCTTTGCAAGGGCAATAAGTGATCTTTAACAGTGAGCAATATCTCCACCTTGTATCCTGGAGCTTAAAAAAAAAAAAAAACAACGGAAAATCATGGTGCAGCTACTGTAGATTAGTGAGAGAATCAGGCTCTGGCAATTGGGATGATTATATTTCTTTACTCGATCAAGCTATTTAAGAGCAAAAATCGTGTGAACATAAAATGTGGTTTATGGTCTCATATTCATAGTGAAGTTTTAGAGAGGTCTCAGCCACTAACTTCTGCATTATTTCTATACATACATGCATCTGTGCATTTGTATATGTGGACTATATGAGTGAACTTGAAAATGTAAAAAAACCCTTTTTCAGAGTCAGTGTAGTTGTTTTCTATTTCTCTATCACAAAGCTGATTTTAAAGCACTGAATTAAGTTAACTTGATAAAATAACGACACTGGTAACCACACCAAATAACTAACAAAAGCACCAAAGGTAAGACTGTTGAGTGAAACTGTAAAAAGTGTGTGGGTGCTGATGACATATGATAACACTGAGGTCCTTGATCTTCACTGCATGGGAAGAAATCTCTTTTAAAACAAATTACAAAACAGGATCACTATATGGTCATCTTCAGCAAGTTCATGTTTGTCACAGTGTGTTGAAAATAGTGTTTGTCTTAACGTCACATGATCTCTCTTGGAGGCTATACATCTAGCTCCACATCTTCAGTTGTGATTACAGAAAAGAGGAAAGTAAAATGGGGCCATTGCCAGGATAGCGATAGTGGAGAGCAATAGAGACCAGGGTACAAGTGGTTGTATCGGGGAAGTGGGAAAGTGGAGCTCCTTAGTGGATAGGAGAGAGGTAAATACAGAAGAAATAGGTTGGTAGGGGAAATAGCAATATGGGTGACTGAAAAGTCATAAGTAATCATAGTTTTAACTATTTACATTTTCCTTCCAAATAGGAAAGAAAAATAGTGTTTGTCTTCATAGCTGGGAGTTGGTTCTTTAAACCTGAAATGCAGGCTCACAAAAGTGATGGGAAAGGAACTAAACAGGAAGACATTTAGGACCATTTATTACCTTAATTAATGATTATACAGTTAATAGGGTGTGGAAAGTGCAGTAAAGACCTCTAACTGTATTGATGTCTTTAATTCTGGATCCTGGGGATACAAGATTTTATGCAAAAAGGAACATAAAAACAGATGAATTGAGATAGACATTTTGCTGATTAAAACAGTGGGATTGTTATAAGTTATCACTGTGATTCCACTAGAAGTATGAATCAAAAAAACATGGATAGTTGCAAAATAGAGCATATTAAATTTATGCAATATGAACTTGGCTCACTTCACTCTTTTGGATTTCTTTTGGTGAATATTTTCCAGGTCAACTTAAGTTTTATTTTGTTGTAAAAATGTGATTAATATTCACTGCTGTTTTAGGTGTTAACTATAAAATGAGGCAATGTAAATCAATAGGATTGGATTTCTAAGGCATGACACCTAAGTGCAATATAGCCACACAAAGTATGTGTTCTGATTAGGATGTGACTGTAAATTCCTTTATTTTCTCTAGTATGCTATATATACAGGTAGATACATGGAGAAGTATATACAAGTATATGTTATTCAGTCTGGAACATCAAATATTAAAGAGACAAGTTAATCAAAAATAAATAGGTAAAACAGAATGATTATATAGACATATTGACCAATGAATCACAAGTTTGATGCGTACTCTATTATTTTTTAGGTATATGAAATATGCTTCCACTATGATGTTAAGATGAATGTACTTTCCACTTATGTCCTCATTAAAGAATGTCCTTAATTTCCAAGCTGGACTTGGAGTCTTAGCCAATATGTTTCTCCTTTTTTTCTACACTGCCATAATCCTAGGTAACAGACCTAAGCCCACAGACCCGATCTCCTGTCAACTGACCTTCATCCACATAGTGATGGTCCTCACTGGAGGGGACCTTTGGCTTACAGACGTATTTGAGTCACTGAACCTTGAGAATGACTTCAAATGTAAGGCAACTTTTTACATAAACAGAGTGATGAGAGGCCTCTCCATCTGCATCACCTGCCTCCTGAGTGTGTTCCAGGCTGTCACTATCAGTCCCAACACATCATTGCTGGCAAAATTTAAATATAAACTAAAAAAATACATGATTTATGCTTTCTTATGTATTTGGTCTTTCAACTTGTTATTCATTGGCAATCGGATCTTCTATGTTGGTGCTTTTACCAACACGAGTGAGACCAACCAAATGAAGGTCACCAAATATTGCTCACTCTTCCCCATGAACTACATCATCAGGGCACTGATTTTAACAGTGACAGTCTCCAAAGATGTCTTTCTTGTAGGAGTTATGTTGACCACAAGTGCATACATGGTGATTATCTTGTTCAGACATCAGAGGCAATGTAAGCATCTTCACAGCATCAGCCACCCGAGAGCATCCCCCGAGAAGAGGGCCATCCAAACTATCTTGCTGCTGGTGGTTGTCTTTGTGGTCATGTACTGGGTAAATCTCATCATCTCATCCACCTCAGTCCTGTTACGGAAGTACGACCCAGATATCTTGACTGTTCAGAAGTTTGTGGTGAATGCCTATCCCACAATTACTCCTTTGGTACAAATCAGTTCTGATAACAGAATAATCAATATGTTGAAAAACATGCAGTCAGTGTGCCACCATATTTTTAAAAAAGGTTAATTTTTTTTAAAAGACAATTTATTTATTTTAATTTATATGACTGAGTGTTGTACCAGCTTGTGTGCATGTGTGCACTCCTGGTCCCCACAGAGGTCAGAAGAGGTCATTGTCCCCATGTTGAACTGGACATACAGTTGGCTGTAAGGAGTCGTTCTTGTTCAGCTCCAATTATTTTATTTCAAAATACAGATTCTTCTTAAACTGTTTAATAGTTAAAGTAGCAAATCAGGATTCTTCATATATTTAAATAAAATTTGTGGTATTACACATGTATATTCTCATGAGATTTCTTCTGCCAAGTACTATAGAGTCCTTTAAATTCATTGTACACCCAAGTTGATATTTTCACAGGATTTCTCTTACTCTCCTCTTTTTATTTTATATCATAAATGTTCCTTTGACGCTGAGGTTACTCAAAGGAAGCTCCTTGTTGACAATGATATTTATGCCATGTGGTTCTGACTTTAGAGTGAAGGTTAGAAGAAAGAGATTATGGAATCTCCCTCTGTGACTAAGGAAAGCTGCTGAGGTCAGGCACATGAGAGGGATGTCACTGCATGGAGGCCTAGAGAAGCCATTATATGAAGCTGTGAAAGGAAAATCTGGAGTGCCTCAAAGACCTCCAAAATGTTATTGAGAAGATCATGTGATTTTTATCTTTAAGTCCATTTATTTTTTTTATATTTATTGACTTATGTATGTTGAACCATCCCTACATTTCAGGAAGAAAAACCAGTTTGTTCATGGTGTATACTCTTTTTGATGTATGTCTGTATTCTATTTGTAAGTATTTTATTGAGTATTTTGAGTCTATTTTTACATGGATATTAGCCTGTAATTTCCCTTTTTCTGTTGTGCCAGTGCTTGGTTTTGGTATTAAAGTAACCCTTGCTTTGTACAAATAGTCTTAGAGCACTCCTCATGTTTCTTTTCTTTAAAAAAAAAAAATAGTGCGAGAGGATTGGTTCTAGGTCTTCTTTGAATGTCTGGGAGATTCTGCTGTGAATCCATCAGTACCTGGATTTTTCTTGTCTGGAAGGCTTTTCATTGTTATTTCAGTCTCCTCATTTGTTATGGGTCTGTTTAGGTTGTTGACTGCTTGGTTTAATTTGTGAGTTGGCTGAATATAGAAAATCATACATTTCTTTTATATCTTCCTACTTAAATTTCTATTTTAACTTCTATGCATAAAATTTAAATTTGTTTCTATTTAAATCAAAGATACATAAATCCAGACCTCATATACTCATGATAAATTCATTGTATGATCTTTTTTATTTTTTTAATTAATTAATTAATTAATTTATTTTATATACCAACCAGTTTCCCCCCCTCCTCCCCTCCTGTCCCCTTCCCCAACATCCCTTCTACACCTCCTCATCACTCCTCCTATATCTCCATTCAGAAAGGGTAAGGCCTCCCGTGGGCGTCAACAAAGCATGGCATATCAAGTTGAGGCAGGACCAAGCTCCTCCCCCACCTACATCAAGGATGAGGGAGGCATCCCACCATAGGGAATAGGTTTCAAAATGCCAGTGACAGATCTCGTTCCCACTGCTAGGGACCCTACAAAGAGACCAAGATACACAACTGTCACCCACATGCAGAGGGCCTAGGTCGGTCCCTTGCAGGCTCCCTAATTGTTGTTCTAGAGTCTGTGAGCTCCCAGGAGCTCTGGTCAGCAGTCTCCATGGGTTTCCCCATCATGATGTTACCCCCCACCCCTCTTGCTCATATAATTCCTCATCCCTCTCTTCAACTGGACTCCTGGAGCTTGGCCCAGTGCTTGGCTGTGGATCTCTACATCTGCTGTGGATGATCTTTTTGATATGTTCTTGGATTTGGTTTGCAAGTATTTTATTGAGTATTTTTGCATCAATGTTCATGAGTGAAATTGGTCTGTAATTCTTTGTTGAGTCTTTTTGCGGTTTGGGTATCAAGGTGACTGTGGCCTTATAGAAAGAATTTGACAATGTTCCTTCTGTTTCTACTTTGTGGAATAATTTGAAGAGTATTGGTATTAGCTCTTTTTTGAAATTATGGTGGAATTCTATGTTAAAATCATGTGGCTCTGCACTTCTTAGGGTGGGGATTGGGAGACTTCTAATGACTGCTTCTATTTTCTTAGGAGTTATAGGTCTATTTAAATTGTTTATATGATCCTGATTTAACTTTGGCAAATGCTTTAAGATTTTTCCAATTTTGTGGAGTACACAATTTTGAAGTATGACCTAATGATTCTCTGTATTTCTTAAGTCTGTTGTTATGCCCCTGTTTTCATTTCTGATTTTGTTGATTTAGATATTTTGTCTCTCTCTCTCTCTCTCTGCCATTTTACTTAGTTTGGATAAGGGTTTATCTACTTTGTTGATTTTCTCAAAGAACCTACTCTTCATTTCCTTCATTCTTCATATTGTTTTCTTTGTTTCTATTTTATTGATTTTAGCCCCAATTTGATTATTTCCTGCCTTCTATTCCTCTTAGGTGTGTCTGCTTCTTTTTGTTCTAGATTTCAGGTTCGCTATTAAGTCACTAGTATGAGTGCTCTCAAAACTCTTCATGAAGACACTTAGTGCTATGAACTTTCCTCTTAATACCTCTTTTATTGTGTCCCATAAGTTTGTGTATGTTGTGTATTCATTTCCATTGAATTCTAGGAAGTCTTTAACTTCTTTCTTTATTTCTTCCTTGATCCAGTAGTAACTTAGTAGAGAGTTGTTTAGTTTCCATGAGTTGTGGGCATCCTTTTCTGTTGTTTCTGAAATCCATGTTTAATCTATGGTGGTCTGATAAGATACAGGAGGTTTATTTCAAATTTTTAGTATCTGTTGAGACTTGCTTTGTGGCTGAGTATATGGTCAATTTTGGAGAACGTTTTATGTAGTGCTGAGAAGAAGGTATATTCTTTTGTATTTGGGTGAAATGTTCTGTAGATATCTTTTAGGTCTATTTGAGTCATAACATTTGTTAGTTTTCAGTTTTCTTTCTGTCTGGATGACCTGTCCATTGGTGAGAGTGGGGTGTTATAGTCTCCCACTCTTATTGTATGGGGTTCTATGTTTGATTTAGGCTTTAGAAATGATTCTTTTACAAATGTGTGTGCTCTTACATTTGGGGTATAGATGTTTAGAATTGAGACATCATCTTGGTAGATTTTTTCCTTAGATGAATCTGAAATGTCCTTCTCCATCTCTTTTTTTTAAAATTTTTATTTTGCAATACAATTCAGTTCTACATATCAGCCACAGATTCCCTTGTTCTCCCCCCTCCTGCCCCCCTCACCTTCCCCCCCCCAGCCCGCCCCCCATTCCCATCTCCTCCAGGGCAAAGCCTTCCCCGCAGACTGAGATCAACCTGGTAGACTCAGTCCAGGTAGGTCCAGTCCCCTCCTCCCAGGCCGAGCCAAGCAACCCTGCATAGGCCCCAGGTTTCAAACAGCTGACTCATGCAATGAGCACAGGACCCGGTGCCACTGCCTGGATGCCTCCCAAACAGATCAGGCCAATCAACTGTCTCACCCACTCAGAGGGCCTGATCCAGTTGGTGACCCCTCAGCCATTGGTTCATATTTCATGTGTTTCCCTTCATTTGGCTATTTATCCCTGTGCTTTATCCAACCTTGGACTCAACAATTCTCACTCATATAAACCCTCCTCATTCTCGCTAATTGGACTCCCAGAGATCCACCCGGAGCCTAGTCATGGATCTCTGCATCCAGATACCTCAGTAATTGGATGGGGTTTCTAGCACGACAATTAGGGTGTTTGGCCATCCCATCATCAGAGTAGGTCAGTTTGGGCTGTCTCTCGACCATTGCCAGCAGTCTGTTGTGAGGGTATCTTTGGAGATTTCTGTGGGCCTCTCTAGCACTTTGCTTCTTCCTATTCTCATGTGCTCTCCATTTACCATAGTCTCCTATTCCTTGTTCTCCCTCTCTGTTGTTGATCCAGCTGGGATCTCCTGCTCCCCCAAGCTCTCTTTCCCTCGACCCTTGCCCTTCACTACTCCCACTCATGTCCAGGCTGTTCATGTAGATCTCATTCCATTTCTCTGTCATTGGGCGATCCCTGTGTCTTTCTTGGGGTCCTGTTTTCCAGGTAGCCTGCCTGGTGATGTGAGTAGCAGTCCAGTCATCCTTGTTCCACATCTAGTATCCTCCTATGAGTGAGTATATACCATGTTTGTCTTTCTGAGTCTGGGTTACCTCACTCAGGATGATTTTTTTCTAGATCCATCCATTTGTCTGCAAACCTCATGATGTCATTGTTTTTCTCTGCTGAGTAGTATTCCATTGTGTATATGTACCACATTTTGTTTATCCATTCTTCAGTTGAAGGGCATCTAGGTTGTTTCCATGTTCTGGCTATTACAAACAATGCTGATATGAACATAGCTGAACAAGTGCTCTTGTGGTGTGGTTGAGCATTCCTTGGGTATATGCCCAAGAGTGGTATAGCTGGATCTTGGGGGAGATGGATTCCCAATTTTCTAAGAAATCGCCATATTGATTTCCAAAGTGGTTGTACAAGCTTGCATTCCCACCAGCAGTGGAGGAGAGTTCCCCTTGCTCCATATCCTCTCCAGCATAAGGTGTCTTCAGTGTTTATGATCTTAGCCATTCTGACAGGTGTAAGGTGGTATCTCAGAGTTGTTTTGATTTGCATTTCCCTGATGATTAGGGATGTTGAGCAATTCCTTAAATGTCTTTCAGCCATTTGAGTTTCCTCTGTTGAGAATTCTCTGTTTAGTTCTATAGCCCATTTCTTAATTGGACTGCTGGGCATTTTGATGTCTAATTTCTTGAGTTCCTTATATATTCTGGATATCAGTCCTCTGTCAGATGTGGGGTTGGTGAAGATCTTTTCCCATTCTGTAGGCTGTTGCTTTGCCTTGTTGACCATATCCTTTGCTCTACAAAAGCTTCTCAGTTTCAAGAGGTCCCATTGATTGATTGTTTCTCTCAGTGTCTGTGCTACTGGTGTTCTATTTAGGAAGTGGTCTCCTATGCCAATGCGTTCAAGACTACTTCCTACTTTCTCTTCTAGCAGGTTCAGAGTAGCTGGATTTATGTTGAGGTCCTTGATCCACTTGGACTTAAGTTTTGTGCACGGTGATAGATATGGATCTATTTGCAGCCTTCTACATGTTGATATCCAGTTTTGCCAGCACCATTTGTTGAAGATGCTTTCTTTTTTCCATTGTGCACTTTTGGCTTCTTTGTCAAAAATTATATGTTCATAGGTGTGCGGATTAATGTCAGGGTCTTCAATTCGATTCCATTGGTCCACATGTCGGTTTTTATGCCAGTGCTAAGCTGTTTTTATTACTGTAGCTCTATAGTAGAGCTTGAAGTCAGGGATCGTGATGCCTCCAGAGGTTGTGTTATTGTACAGGATTCTTTTGGCTATCCTGGGTTTTTTGTTTTTTTAGATGAAGTTGAGTATTATTCTTTCCAGGTCTGTGAAGAATTGTTTTGGTATTTTGATGGGGATTGCATTGAATCTGTAGATTGCTTTTGGTAAGATTGCCATTTTTACTATGTTAGTCCTGCCTGTCCATGAGCATGGGAGATCTTTCCATTTTCTGACATCTTCTTCAATTTCTTTTTTCAGGGACTTAAAGTTCTTGTCATATAGGTCCTTCAATTGCTTGGTTAGTATTACCCCAAGGTATTTTATGTCATTTGTGGCTATAGTAAAGGGTGATGTATCTCTGATTTCCTTCTCCGCTTTTTTGTCTATTGTATATAGGAGGGCTACTGATTTTTTTGAGTTGATCTTGTATCCTGCTATGTTGCTGAAGGTGTTTATAAGCTGTATCAGTTCCTTGGTGGAATCTTTGGGGTTGCTCAAGTATACTATCATGTCATCTGCAAATAGGGAAAGCTTGACTTCTTCCTTTCCAATTTGTATCCCCTTAATCTCCTTATGTTGTCTTATTGCTCTGGCTAGAACTTCAAGTACTATATTGAATAAGTATGGGGAGAGCGGACAGCCTTGCCTCATTCCTGATTTTAGTGGAATTGCTTTGAGTTTCTCTCCATTTAATTTGATGTTGGCTGTTGGCTTGCTGTAAATTGCCTTTATTATGTTTAGGTATGTTCCCTGTATTCCTGATCGCTCCAAGACCTTTATCATGAAGGGGTGTTGGATTTTGTCATATGCCTTTTCAGCATCTAGTGAGATGATCATGTGGTTTTTTTCTTTGAGTTTGTTTATATGGTGTATTACATTGATGGACTTTCGTATGTTGAACCATCCTTGCATCCCTGGAATGAATCCTACTTGATCATGGTGGATAATTGTTTTGATGTGTTCTTGGAGTCTGTTTGCCAGTATTTTATTGAGTATTTTTGCATCAATGTTCATGAGGGAGATCGGTCTGTAGTTCTCTTTCTTTGTTGTATCCTTGTTTGGTTTAGGAATCAGGGTAATTGTAGCCTCATAGGAGTTTGGTAATGTTCCTTCTGTTTCTATTGTGTGGAACAATTTAGAGAGTATTAGTATTAACTCTTCTTTGAAGATCTGGTAGAATTCTGCACTGAAACCATCTGGTCCTGGGCTTTTTTTGGTTGGGAGACTTTTAATGACTGTTTCTATTTCGTTAGGGGTTATTGGACTATTTAAATAGTTTATCTGGTCTTGGTTTAATTTAGGTATGTGGTACCTATCCAGAAAATTATCCATTTCTTTTAGGTTTTCCAGTTTTGTGGAATAGAGGTTTTTGAAGTATGACCTGATGATTCTCTGGATTTCCTCAATGTCTGTTGTTATGTCCCCCTTTTCATTTCTGATTTTGTTGATTTGGATGCTCTCTCTCTGTCTTTTGGTTAGTTTGGATAAGGGCTTGTTTATCTTGTTGATTTTCTCAAAGAACCAACTCTTTGTTTCATTAATTTTTTGTATTGTTCTCTTTGTTTCTATTTTATTGATTTCAGCTCTCACTTTGATAATTTCCTGGCATCTATTTTTCCTGGGAGACTTTGCTTCTTCTTGTTCTAGAGCTTTCAGGTGTGCTGTTAAGTCACTAGTGTGAGATTTCTCCAACTTATTTATGTGGGCATTTAGTGCTATGAATTTCCCTCTTAGTACTGCTTTCATAGTGTCCCATAGGTTTGGATATGTGGTGTCTTCATTTTCGTTGATCTCTAGGAAGTCTTTAATTTCTTCCTTAACCCATTGGTGATTCAGTTGGGTATTATTCAGTTTCCATGAGATTGTAGATTTTCTGTAGTTTTTGTTGTTGTTCAAATCCAACTTTAGACCATGGTGGTCTGATAGAACACAGGAAGTTAATCCAATTGTTTTGTATCTGTTTAGATTTGTTTTGTGGCCAAGTATGTGGTCGATTTTAGAGAAGGTTCCATGGGGTGCTGAGAAGAAGGTATATTCTTTTTTGTTAGGATGGAATGTTCTGTAGATATCGATTAAGTCCATTTGAGTCATGACATCAATTAAGTCCTTTATTTCTCTGTTAAGTTTCAATTTGGGAGATCTGTCCAGTGGTAAAAGTGGGGTGTTGAGGTCTCCCACTATTAATGTGTGGGGTTTTATATGTGATTTAAGCTTTAGTAATGTTTCTTTTACATATGTGGGTGCCCTTGTGTTTGGGGCATAAATGTTCAGAATTGAGACTTCATCTTGGTGGATCTTTCCTGTGATGAGTATGTAATGCCCTCTTGATCTCTTTTGATTGACTTTAGTTTGAAATCTATTTTGCTGGATATCAGGATGGCTACATCCGCTTGTTTCTTAAGTCCGTTTGATTGGAAAGTCTTTTCCCAGCCTTTTATTTTTAGGTAGTGTCTATCTTTGAATTTGAGATGTGTTTCTTGTATGCAGCAGAAAGATGGGTCCTGCTTTTGTATCCATTCTGTAAGCCTATGTCTTTTTATAGGTGAATTAAGTCCATTGATATTGAGGGATATTAAGGACCAGTGATTGTTCATTCCTGTTATTTTTTGGTGGTGATGTGTGTGTGCTTCTCTTCTTTGGGGTTTACTGCTGTGGTTTTATCTATTGCCTGTGTTTTCGAGGGTGTATCTGACTTCCTTAGGTTGGAATTTTCCTTCTAGTGCTTTCTGTAGGGCTGTGTTTGTGGATAAATATTGTTTAAATCTGGCTTTGTCATGGAATGTCTTGTTCACTCCATCTATGATGATTGAAAGTTTTGCTGGGTATATTAGTCTAGGCTGACATCCATGGTCTCTTAGTGTCTGCATTACATCTGTCCAGGTCCTTCTGGCTTTCAAAGTCTCCATTGAGAAATCGGGTGTTATTCTGATAGGTTTGCCTTTATTTGTCACTTGGCCTTTTTCCTTTGCTGCTCTTAATATTCTTTTTTATTCTGTACGTTTAGTTGTTTAATTATTATGTGGCGAGGGGACTTTTTTTGGGGGTCTAGTCTGTTAGGTGTTCTTTAGGCTTCTTGTATCTTCATAGGCATTTCCTTCTTTAAGTTAGGAAAGTTTTCTTCTATGATCTTGTTGAATATATTTTCTGTGCCCTTGAGTTGGTATTCTTCTCCTTCTTCTACCCCTATTATTTGTAGGTTTGGTCTTTTAATGGCATCCCAAATTTCTTGGACATTTTGGTTCATGACTTTGTTGGCTTTAGTGTTTTCTTTGACTGATGAATCTATTTCTTCTACTGTATCTTCAACGCTAGAGATCCTCTCTTCCATCTCTTGCATTCTGTTGTTTTCTCAGATTTTCTATTTCCAACATTCTCTCTGTTTGTGTCTTCTTCATTTTTTCTATTTCCCTTTTCAGGTCTTGGACTGTTTCCTTCATTTGTTTCATTGTTTTTTCTTGATTTTCTTTCAGTACTTTATTGTTTTCTTCCAGGACTTTATTGATTTCTTCTAATTTGTTTGCCCTTTCCTCTAGTTGTTTACAGCGTTCTTCACATTTTTTTGTCTTTTCCTCTGCACAAGCCTCTAGCTTCTTCATGATGTCATTCATAAGGCTATTTGCTTCTGCTTCTTCCAATTTCTGATGTTCAGGTCTAGGTGTTGGAGGAGGGCTAGGGCCTGGTGATGCTGTATTACTATTCATTTTGTTGTATGTGTTTCTACCTTGACGTCTGCCCATCTCCTTGTGGTTCGTTCTTGGCCTTATCTGCACACTTGGTTCAGACAGAACTGACAGATTCAGGAAGTCTCTCTCTCTTGTCCAGATGGGAGCTCTCTTGTCCAAATTGGAAGTCCGGGGCAGGATGGGAGCTGGGGGCCTGCCTCTAAGTCTCAGGAAGAGGCTTGGGGCTCGGGCGGATGGGCGTGGGGGCAGGGCATGGAGACTGCAGGGTCTGCCAGGGGTCTTGGAGAAGGGGATCCTTCCCAGTGGGGCTAGAAGAGAACCTGCCCGGTGGCCAGAACCTGGGGCCAAGTTGGGCAGGTCTTCCCCGGAGTGGCTGGTGCCCAGGGATGGGGTCTGGGGCAAACTAGGGGACTCATCTGTGCTTCAGAAGGGAAGTCCGGGGCAAGATCCTTCTCCATCTCTTTTAATTAATTTTGTTGTACATCTATTTTATTAGACATTAGGATAGCTACACCATCTTGCTTATTAGGTCCATTTGATTGGAAAACCTTTTTCCAACCTTTTTTTTTTTTTTTTTTTTTTAAATTTTTATTTTGCAATACAATTCAGTTCTACATATCAGCCACAGATTCCCTTGTTCTTCCCCCTCCCGCCCCCCTCACCTTCCCCCCAGCCCGCCCCCCATTCCAATCTCCTCCAGGGCAAAGCCTTCCCCACAGACTGAGATCAACCTGGTGGACTCAGTCCAGGTAGGTCCAGTCCCCTCCTCCCATGCTGAGCCAAGGGACCCTGCATAGGCCCCAGGTTTCAAACAGCCAACTCATGCAATGAGCACAGGACCCGGTCCCACTGCCTGGATGCCTCCCAAACAGATCAGGCCAATCAACTGTCTCACCCACTCAGAGGGCCTGATCCAGTTGGTGACCCCTCAGCCATTGGTTCATATTTCATGTGTTTCCGTTTGTTTGGCTATTTGTCTCTGTGCTTTATCCGACCTTGGTCTCAACAATTCTCTCTCATATAAACCCTCCTCATTCTCGCTAATTGGACTCCCAGAGATCCACCTGGGGCCTAGTCATGGATCTCTGCCTCCAGATCCATCAGTAGTTGGATGAGGTTTCTAGCACGACAATTAGGGTGTTTGGCCATCCCATCACCAGAGTAGGTCAGTTCGGATTGTCTCTCGACCATTGCCAGCAGTCTGTTGTGGGGGTATCTTTGTGGATTTCTGTGGGCCTCTCTAGCACTTTGTTTCTTCCTATTCTCATGTGGTCTTCATTTACCATGGTCTCCTATTCCTTGTTCTCCCTCTCTGTTTTTGATCCAGCTGGGATCTCCCACTCACCCAAGCTCTCTTTCCCTCGACCCTCGCCCTTCACTACCCCCACTCCTGTCCAGGCTGTTCATGTAGATCTCATTCCATTTCTCTGTCGTTGGGCGATCCCTGTGTCTTTCTTGGGGTCCTGTTTTCCAGGTAGCCTGCCTGGTGATGTGAGTAGCAGTCCAGTCATCCTTGTTCCACATCTAGTATCCTGTTATGAGTGAGTACATACCATGTTTGTCTTTCTGAGTCTGGGATACCTCACTCAGGATGATTTTTTCTAGATCCATCCATTTGTCTGCAAACCTCATGATGTCATTGTTTTTCTCTGCTGAGTAGTATTCCATTGTGTATATGTACCACATTTTGTTTATCCATTCTTCAGTTGAAGGGCATCTAGGTTGTTTCCATGTTCTGGCTATTACAAACAACGCTGATATGAACATAGCTGAACAAGTGCTCTTGTGGTGTGGTTGAGCATTCCTTGGGTATATGCCCAAGAGTGGTATAGCTGGATCTTGGGGGAGATGGATTCCCAATTTTCTAAGAAATCGCCATATTGATTTCCAAAGTGGTTGTACAAGCTTGCATTCCCACCAGCAGTGGAGGAGAGTTCCCCTAGCTCCACATCCTCTCCAGCATAAGGTGTCTTCAGTGTTTTTGATCTTAGCCATTCTGACAGGCGTAAGGTGGTATCTCAGAGTTGTTTTGATTTGCATTTCCCTGATGATTAGGGATGTTGAGCAATTCCTTAAATGTCTTTCAGCCATTTGAGTTTCCTCTGTTGAGAATTCTCTGTTTAGTTCTATAGCCCATTTCTTAATTGGACTGTTGGGCATTTTGATGTCTAATTTCTTGAGTTCCTTATATATTCTGGATATCAGTCCTCTGTCAGATGTGGGATTGGTGAAGATCTTTTCCCATTCTGTAGGCTGTCGCTTTGCTTTGTTGACCGTATCCTTTGCCCTACAAAAGCTTCTCAGTTTCAAGAGGTCCCATTGATTGATTGTTTCTCTCAGTGTCTGTGCTACTGGTGTTCTATTTAGAAAGTGGTCTCCTATGCCAATGTGTTCAAGACTACTTCCTACTTTCTCTTCTAGCAGGTTCAGAGTAGCTGGATTTATGTTGAGGTCCTTGATCCACTTCGACTTAAGTTTTGTGCACGGTGATAGATATGGA
This sequence comes from Peromyscus eremicus, assembly GCF_949786415.1. Taxonomy (NCBI): domain Eukaryota; kingdom Metazoa; phylum Chordata; class Mammalia; order Rodentia; family Cricetidae; genus Peromyscus; species Peromyscus eremicus. The sequence goes on from NC_081418.1 coordinate 72,929,755, forward strand.
TCTATTTGCAGCCTTCTACATGTTGATATCCAGTTTTGCCAGCACCATTTGTTGAAGATGCTTTCTTTTTTCCATTGTGCACTTTTGGCTTCTTTGTCAAAAATTATTTGTTCATAGGTGTGCGGATTAATATCAGGGTCTTCAATTTGATTCCATTGGTCCACATGTCGGTTTTTATGCCAGTACCAAGCTGTTTTTATTACTGTAGCTCTATAGTACAGCTTGAAGTCAGGGATCGTGATGCCTCCAGAGGTTGTTTTATTGTACAGGATTCTTTTGGCTATCCTGGGTTTTTTGTTTTTCCATATGAAGTTGAGTATTATTCTTTCCAGGTCTGTGAAGAATTGTGTTGGTATTTTGATGGGGATTGCATTGAATCTGTAGATTGCTTTTGGTAAGATTGCCATTTTTACTATGTTAGTTCTGCCTATCCATGAGCATGGGAGATCTTTCCATTTTCTGACATCTTCTTCAATTTCTTTTTTCAGGGACTTAAAGTTCTTGTCATATAGGTCCTTCACTTGCTTGGTTAGTATTACCCCAAGGTATTTTATGTCATTTGTGGCTATAGTAAAGGGTGATGTATCTCTGACTTCCTTCTCCGCTTTTTTGTCCATTGTATATAGGAGGGCTACTGATTTTTTTGAGTTGATCTTGTATCCTGCTATGTTGCTGAAGGTGTTTATAAGCTGTATCAGTTCCTTGGTGGAATCTTTGGGGTTGCTCAAGTATACTATCATGTCATCTGCAAATAGGGAAAGCTTGACTTCTTCCTTTCCAATTTGTATCCCCTTAATCTCCTTATGTTGTCTTATTGCTCTGGCTAGAACTTCAAGTACTATATTGAATAAGTATGGGGAGAGCGGACAGCCTTGCCTCGTTCCTGATTTTAGTGGAATTGCTTTGAGTTTCTCTCCATTTAATTTGATGTTGGCTGTTGGCTTGCTGTAAATTGCCTTTATTATGTTTAGGTATGTTCCCTGTATTCCTGATCGCTCCAAGACCTTTATCATGAAGGGGTGTTGGATTTTGTCAAATGCCTTTTCAGCATCTAGTGAGATGATCATGTGGTTTTTTTCTTTGAGTTTGTTTATATGGTGTATCACATTGACAGACTTTCGTATGTTGAACCATCCTTGCATCCCTGGAATGAATCCTACTTGATCATGGTGGATAATTGTTTTGATGTGTTCTTGGAGTCTGTTTGCCAGTATTTTATTGAGTATTTTTGCATCAATGTTCATGAGGGAGATCGGTCTGTAGTTCTCTTTCTTTGTTGTATCCTTGTTTGGTTTGGGAATCAGGGTAATTGTAGCCTCATAGAAGGAGCTTGGTAATGTTCCTTCTGTTTCTATTGTATGGAACAATTTAGAGAGTATTGGTATTAACTCTTCTTTGAAGATCTGGTAGAATTCTGCACTAAAACCATCTGGTCCTGGGCTTTTTTTGGTTGGGAGACTTTTAATGACTGTTTCTATTTCGTTAGGGGTTATTGGACTATTTAAATAGTTTATCTGGTCTTGATTTAATTTAGGTATGTGGTACCTATCCAGAAAATTATCCATTTCTTTTAGGTTTTCCAGTTTTGTGGAATAGAGGTTTTTGAAGTATGACCTGATGATTCTCTGGATTTCCTCAATGTCTGTTGTTATGTCCCCCTTTTCATTTCTGATTTTGTTGATTTGGATGCTCTCTCTCTGTCTTTTGGTTAGTTTGGATAAGGGCTTGTCTATCTTGTTGATTTTCTCAAAGAACCAACTCTTTGTTTCATTAATTTTTTGTATTGTTCTCTTTGTTTCTATTTTATTGATTTCAGCTCTCACTTTGATAATTTCCTGGCATCTATTTTTCCTGGGAGACTTTGCTTCTTCCTGTTCTAGAACTTTCAGGTGTGCTGTTAAGTCACTAGTGTGAGATTTCTCCAGCTTATTTATGTGGGCGTTTAGTGCTATGAATTTCCCTCTTAGTACTGCTTTCATAGTGTCCCATAGGTTTGGATATGTGGTGTCTTCATTTTCGTTGATCTCTAGGAAGTCTTTAATTTCTTCCTTAACCCATTGGTGATTCAGTTGGGTATTATTCAGTTTCCATGAGATTGTAGATTTTCTGTAGTTTTTGTTGTTGTTCAAATCCAACTTTAGACCATGGTGGTCTGATAGAACACAGGAAGTTAATCCAATTGTTTTGTATCTGTTTAGATTTGTTTTGTGGCCAAGTATGTGGTCGATTTTAGAGAAGGTTCCATGGGGTGCTGAGAAGAAGGTATATTCTTTTTTGTTAGGATGGAATGTTCTGTAGATATCGATTAAGTCCATTTGAGTCATGACATCAATTAAGTCCTTTATTTCTCTGTTAAGTTTCAATTTGGGAGATCTGTCCAGTGGTAAAAGTGGGGTGTTGAGGTCTCCCACTATTAATGTGTGGGGTTTTATATGTGATTTAAGCTTTAGTAATGTTTCTTTTACATATGTGGGTGCCCTTGTGTTTGGGGCATAAATGTTCAGAATTGAGACTTCATCTTGGTGGATCTTTCCTGTGATGAGTATGTAATGCCCTCTTGATCTCTTTTGATTGACTTTAGTTTGAAATCTATTTTGCTGGATATCAGGATGGCTACATCCGCTTGTTTCTTAAGTCCGTTTGATTGGAAAGTCTTTTCCCAGCCTTTTATTTTTAGGTAGTGTCTATCTTTGAATTTGAGATGTGTTTCTTGTATGCAGCAGAAAGATGGGTCCTGCTTTTGTATCCATTCTGTAAGCCTATGTCTTTTTATAGGTGAATTAAGTCCATTGATATTGAGGGATATTAAGGACCAGTGATTGTTCATTCCTGTTATTTTTTGGTGGTGATGTGTGTGTGCTTCTCTTCTTTGGGGTTTACTGCTGTGGTTTTATCTATTGCCTGTGTTTTCGAGGGTGTATCTGACTTCCTTAGGTTGGAATTTTCCTTCTAGTGCTTTCTGTAGGGCTGTGTTTGTGGATAAATATTGTTTAAATCTGGCTTTGTCATGGAATGTCTTGTTCACTCCATCTATGATGATTGAAAGTTTTGCTGGGTATATTAGTCTAGGCTGACATCCATGGTCTCTTAGTGTCTGCATTACATCTGTCCAGGTCCTTCTGGCTTTCAAAGTCTCCATTGAGAAATCGGGTGTTATTCTGATAGGTTTGCCTTTATTTGTCACTTGGCCTTTTTCCTTTGCTGCTCTTAATATTCTTTTTTATTCTGTACGTTTAGTTGTTTAATTATTATGTGGCGAGGGGACTTTTTTTGGGGGTCTAGTCTGTTAGGTGTTCTTTAGGCTTCTTGTATCTTCATAGGCATTTCCTTCTTTAAGTTAGGAAAGTTTTCTTCTATGATCTTGTTGAATATATTTTCTGTGCCCTTGAGTTGGTATTCTTCTCCTTCTTCTACCCCTATTATTTGTAGGTTTGGTCTTTTAATGGCATCCCAAATTTCTTGGACATTTTGGTTCATGACTTTGTTGGCTTTAGTGTTTTCTTTGACTGATGAATCTATTTCTTCTACTGTATCTTCAATGCTAGAGATCCTCTCTTCCATCTCTTGCATTCTGTTGTTTTCTCAGATTTTCTATTTCCAACATTCTCTCTGTTTGTGTCTTCTTCATTTTTTCTATTTCCCTTTTCAGGTCTTGGACTGTTTCCTTCATTTGTTTCATTGTTTTTTCTTGATTTTCTTTCAGTACTTTATTGTTTTCTTCCAGGACTTTATTGATTTCTTCTAATTTGTTTGCCCTTTCCTCTAGTTGTTTACAGCGTTCTTCACATTTTTTTGTCTTTTCCTCTGCACAAGCCTCTAGCTTCTTCATGATGTCATTCATAAGGCTATTTGCTTCTGCTTCTTCCAATTTCTGATGTTCAGGTCTAGGTGTTGGAGGAGGGCTAGGGCCTGGTGATGCTGTATTACTATTCATTTTGTTGTATGTGTTTCTACCTTGACGTCTGCCCATCTCCTTGTGGTTCGTTCTTGGCCTTATCTGCACACTTGGTTCAGACAGAACTGACAGATTCAGGAAGTCTCTCTCTCTTGTCCAGATGGGAGCTCTCTTGTCCAAATTGGAAGTCCGGGGCAGGATGGGAGCTGGGGGCCTGCCTCTAAGTCTCAGGAAGAGGCTTGGGGCTCGGGCGGATGGGCGTGGGGGCAGGGCATGGAGACTGCAGGGTCTGCCAGGGGTCTTGGAGAAGGGGATCCTTCCCAGTGGGGCTAGAAGAGAACCTGCCCGGTGGCCAGAACCTGGGGCCAAGTTGGGCAGGTCTTCCCCGGAGTGGCTGGTGCCCAGGGATGGGGTCTGGGGCAAACTAGGGGACTCATCTGTGCTTCAGAAGGGAAGTCCGGGGCAAGATCCTTCTCCATCTCTTTTAATTAATTTTGTTGTACATCTATTTTATTAGACATTAGGATAGCTACACCATCTTGCTTATTAGGTCCATTTGATTGGAAAACCTTTTTCCAACCTTTTACTCTGAGGTAATGTCTATCTTTGATGTTGAGGTGTGTTCTTGTGTGCTGTAGAATAATGGATCTTGTTTTTGTATCCAATCCATTAGCCTGTGCCTTTTAATTGGCAAATTGAATCCATTGATATTGAGGGATATTAATGACCAGTGATTGTTAATTCCTGTTATTTTGTTGTCATTGATGGTAGTGTGTGTGTGTGTGTGTGTGTGTGTGTGTGTGTGTGTATTTGTGTTTGTTTGTTTCCCTTCTTTGGGTTTTGCTTATTTGAGATTATCTATTATCTTTGTTTTTGTGGGTGTTGTTAACTTCCTCAGGTTGGAGTTTTTCCCCTAATACTGTCTGTAGGGCTGAGTTTGTGGATAGATATTGTTTAAATTTGACTTTGTCGTGAAATATCTTGTTTTCTCCATCTATGGTGATTAATAGTTCTGCTGGGTATAGTAATCTGGCTGGCTTCCCTGGTCTCTTAGAGTCTGCAAGACATCAATCCAGACCCTTTGGATTTTAGGGTCTCTGTTAAGAAGTCGGGTGTGATTCTAATGGGTCTGCCTTTAAATGTTACTTTGCCTTTTCCCTGGTCACTTTTAATATTCTTCCTTTGTTCTGTATGTTCAGTGTTTTGATTATTATGAGGTAAGTGAATTTTTTTTTCTGATCCAATCTATTTGGTGTTTTGTAAGCTTCTTGTACCTTTTTTTTTTTTTTTTTTTTTCTTTGGTTTTTCGAGACAGGGTCTCTCTGTGTAGCTTTGCGCCGCTTCTTGTACCTTTATAGGCATGTCTTTATTTAAGTTGGGAAAATTTTCCATAATTTTGTTAAATATATTCTCAGGGTTTTTAGCCTGTATTTCTTTTCTGTTTTCTATTTCTATTATTACGTTTGTTCTTTCATCATATCCCAGATTTCGTGGATGTTTTTTTCTCAAGAATTTTTTAGATTTAACATTTTCTTTGACTGATGAATTTATTTCCTCTATAGTGTCTTCAGTGTCTGAAATTCTGTCTTCCATCTCTTGTATTCTGTTGGTGATGCTTGTATCTGTAGTTCCTGTTCCCTTACCCAGATATTCCATTTCCAGAATTCCCTCTGTTTGTGTTTTCTTTATTGCTTCTATTTTCATTTTCAGATCTTGAACAATTTCTTTCATCTGTCTGTTTTTTCTTGGCTTCCTTTCATGGACTTATTGATTTCTTTCAATTTTTTGTCTTTTTCTCAATTTCTTTGAGAGTTTTGTTTATATCCTCTTTAAGTATGTCTACCATATTCATAAAGTCATTTTTTTTTTGAGCTGAGTATCAAAGTATCGAACCCAGGGCCTTGTGCTTGCTGCTGGGCAAGCGCTCTACCACTGAGCTAAATTCCCAGCCCCATAAAGTCATTTTTAAGGTTGTTTTCTTGTGCTTCAGCTCTGTTGGTTTGTTCAGGTCTTGCTGTTGTAGGATAGCTGGTCTCTGTTGATGCCATATAGCCTTTTCTGTTATTGATTGTGTTCTTACACTGGAGTTTAGGCATTGGGATGATTATAGGTCTAGGTGTTGATTCCTACATTTGTCTTTGTTAGTTCAATGGTTTTTTTTGTTCTTTGTGTTCTCTCTCTTTTCTGGTCTTCTGGCCTAAATGGACAAGGATTCTGGTGACTAGCCTGTCTTTAGGTCCAGTAGGATTTCTCCTCTGGGGTTTTGGGGCCTAAGGGTCCCTAGGTCTGTCCTGATCTCTGGTAAAGCTGAATCTTCTTCCAAAGTTGTAGACCATGATATGGAGCCCAGGGGAGGGGGTGCAGACTGGTGTCCCTAGATCTGGTCTGGTCTCTGGGGTTCATAGGACTAGCCTGGCCTCTAGTACAGCTGCCAGTGCTGGAGTCTCTAGATCTAGCCTGTGCTCCAGTAAAGCTGAAGTCTTCTGCAGTTGTAGACCAGGGGTCCTTAGATCTGGCCTGGCCTCTGGTAAAACCAAACTCTTCTTCCGAAGTCGTAGACCAGGAATATGGAGCCAGGTGTGGGGGGTGAGGGGTGCAGTCTGGGATTGTTGGAGAAGCATAAAGGGGTTTAGTGGGTAGTGGGTGGTGTCTTCCCTGGGGTCCTTAGTACCTCTGTGACCTCTGGTATAGCTACTGGGGCTGTGGGGCCTGGTGTGATACCTAGGGGAGGGAGTGCAGTCTGGGGTTACTAGGTGGGCTTTAAGGAGTGTTAGCAGACAGTGCACATAAAATAAAATTTAAGAGGAAAAAAAACCCCAACCTCATCGTGGAAGCTGTAGTGTGATAACGTAAGTGACACAGTAAATCCTTTTATCCATATATTCTTGCCTGCAAGTGTTCATTGCAAATCATCATTGATCTGGTTTTTTTTGTTTGTTTGTTTGTTTGTTTTTTTGAGACAGGGTTTCTCTGTGTAGCTTTGTGCCTTTCCTGGAACTCACTTGGTAGCCCAGGCTGGCCTCGAACTCACAGAGATCTGCCTGGCTCTTCCTCCCGAGTGCTGGGATTAAAGGCGTGTACCACCACTGCCCGGCGGCCTCTGGTTTTTGGTACACTATTTGATGCTGGGCCCTCATGGGACTCATCTTGGAGATCGTGTTGTTGCCCTTGTTGTGAAGATCCTGCAGCTCTGGGATCCAGCCCTTTCCCATGCTTCAACAGATCATAGATGGGGTGATTATTGGGGTGGGTCAACTCATAGCCCTGGTTCTGGGCCTGGGTAGTTGCAGGGCTCATTTTCCTGAGTGCTACATTTGGTGAGGGGTTGGGTCAGGTCCCTCACCTGGTACAATTGGCTAGGGACAAGGGGAGGAATCTATCCCTCAATACATGGAGGACATGACGTGCTCTCTCATTCTCATACCCCCAGGGCCTGCTTGCCCATGCCGCTGCAAACAAGACCAGCTCTATTGTGCTGCCAAAGGTTTAGGACCCTCCCCCGAGTGCTTCAGCAGGTGAGGAGCAGGACTAGTTGTCCCTAGGTTGCAGCCAGTGAGGGGGAAACTCTGTACAGCCCTATTCTCTTGGCCTTGGTGGTATCATCAGCCAAGGACATCATTACAAACTGTGGCTGCATCAGAGCCATGAACTCAGACATGGGCCCCAGAAGCAGTACAGGCATAGACATCACCATGACCCTGGAAGGCAATCAAGCCACCCAGGTCAGCCTGCTCCTCACCACTTTCACTTCCTCAGATATGCCTCTGTCCACAGGACATCAACCATTCCCCCCACCTCTCCCTCTCTCTCTCTCCCTTACCACACCATATGTTTACTCATCATAATAGTGCCCATCTGCCAGGCACCACAAGACACCTGGTGGGTCTGTGTTTTCTCTTTGGAGCCAGTGGCAAACCGCGTGGGCATGCATGTGGGTCCCCTTGTCCCACTCAGTCCATCATGGTGCTGAGGAGAACCATGGTTCCTGCTCAGACCCTGGGGCAATCCACCCTGGGCCTGTGTGTGGGTCTCCTCTGAAATTTTCTTTTCTTGTCTTGTCTTTTATGTGTTCTGCACTTTTCTTGTATTTTTGTCAGGGTGTCTTTTCATAGTTTGGAGCAATCTTCTTTTATGATCTTATTGAAGGTCCTATCATTGCCATTGACTTGGGATTCTTGTCTCTCTTGTGGCTATAATTTGAAGGTTTGATATTTTCATGGTGTTCCACATATACAATACTTTATAGGCATGTACTCTACTAACATCACCAGCCTCCAGCCTGGTATCTGCTGATAATACTGTTACATCACCTCACGTCTGTGCCATCCTTAGGAAAGATTACTTTACCCAAGTGTTCTTGGAGGATGTAACATTTTCCTTATTTTCTTTTCCTCCTATTTCTTTTAATCAAAGGAAGAGTTTATTTGGGTGTATGGTTTCACAGGGTCCAGAGTCCATCATGACAGGAAAGCATGGCAGCAAGTGGAAGGCATGGTTTTAGGAGCAGAAAGCTGAGAGTTTACCTCTGGAAACACAAGCATGAAGCAGAGAGAACTGGAAATAGCTTAAGTCTTTAAATTCTCAAAGCCTGCCTTCACTGACATATTTCCTTCATCAAGGCCACACCCCTTAGTCCTTCCCAAACAGCAACATCAACCAGGAACCAAGTGTTCAAATGTCCAAGACTCTGGTGAAATATCTCATTTAAACCACCACAGCTCTGGTCCAATTTAGATCATCTTTCATGTGCCTCATATCTTAGTCCCTGTCTAACAACCTTAATATCTTTGCTTCAGGATTTATTTTAGATATCATAGAAAATTTTTGAATATTTCCTTTTGAATACGCTCAAAGTACAGTTTTTAGCTACAGAAATTTTGTTTTCTTCTACTTTTTTTGATTAATGTTTGGCTGTGGGTCTGCATCTATTTCCATCAGTTGCTGGAGGAAGCCTCTCTGATAGCAATTAGGCTAGGCACCAAACTATGTGTATAGCAGAATAATGTTTGGCATCATTACATTTACATTTTTTCCTCCAGTTGTGTTTGGTTCTATCCCAGGTCTCTGGGCCATCCAGCTTCCGGGTCCAGGTGCTCCAGACAGTGTCAGAGGTGGTCTTACTCTCCTGGCATGGATTTTAGACTAGATCAGTCATTTTTCATCCATTCCCTCAAACTCTAGGCCATCCTTCTCCCATCACATCCCACAGGCAGGACTGACTGCAGGTCGAAGGTTATGTGGCTGGTTGGACATTTTCTAATTTTAGCAAAAGTGCTGATAATTTCCAGATAAGACCCTGAAGCTGCTGTCAATTAAGTATGGAGGCTATCAGGCATGTTTTGGAAGCAGGAAAGATACCTTGGGGAAGTGAAAAGTTTTTTCTACTTCTTTTAAATGGGACATTATTAATTTTCCTTTTGTTTTGTTTACAAAGACTGGGATCAGCTAATTCAAACAGACAGAAATAGCCTGGGGAGAGTAGCTCACGCATGGGAAACCCAGAGCTCAGCTGTTCCCACTCCACTGTTCTCTTGGAATTAAGAAGTTCACTTTCCCATTTGATGGTACAACTTTCTAACAACCTCAAGGTCAGAAGTGCCCTCTACAGATGACATGATAATTATGGGTCTAGAGAGAGATAAGCTGATGACATTTCTTCCTTATAATGGCTTCTTAGGGCCTCATTCTATATGGAGGTTTATCAGAGACCTGGCCAGGTGAGTGTTTGCTTTTCTCTTCATTAATGATGAGAGTTGTAAGTGCTAGAATGAAGCAGGATTTTCTGTAATAAAATGATGAGAGAGTTCTCTGCTTAGAATTTTACTTTTGAGCCCTGCTGTGTCAGAAGCACACACTACAGATGCTTGTAGACATAAAATATCAGTGTAATGATTTGTAAAAGAATATAGATTTAACTCACTATAATTGCTGAATATTATATATGTGACAGTCAGTAGTTGGGGCTATTGGAAAGAAGACAGGGCCTAGTAGATGTGTGGAGAGAGACAGGAAAGGCTAATAGTGTGAAAGATGACTGAGGGATATTATATAATGAATGAAATCCTTCACTTTTTACAATGATGTACACTAGTACATATGTAAAAAGTGGCCCTAAGAGGAATATTTTAACCAGCACATCTGACTATGGATTCTCCTGAGTGTGTACTCTATTCTAGAAACCTGGTTCCACCTAGCTAATGCCTTCCCTCCTTGTCATAAAACACCTGAAGTAACTTAGAGAGTGAAAAACAAAGAACACACATTTATTTGTTTGCAGGACTACATCTGTGATACTAAAATGCATTTAAATGGTATTTTGTTTTTGCTAATTTATTGCTTTTCTCAAGTTAACTGACTATGCATTTATTTATATGAAACTTAAGCCAGAAATATACAACGAATATTAAATAATTTATTGTCTATCAGTAATTTACTGTTCTGTTAAGTTTGCATATACTTAGAAATTCTGAGAAAAGTTTCAAATGATGGCCTACTAGAGGCCATAAGTTCTACTTATGTTCTTAACATTGTATAAATAAGTTTTAAAAGTTTTACATATATTTGTTTATTCTGATGCAGTGATTTTTAATAAATTATATCTTTTCTGGGCATTTAAAAATATATGGAAATCTTACCTTACTTATTTATTAAATCCTTGTAAACTTATCCTTACAAAAATATAAACTGGAAAATTTTCTGTTGGATATTGAGTGTTTTAATTTAAATGAGATAAGTTTTAATATTTCAAGTTTATAAACTGAACTTTGTAACATTGGTACTGATAATATCGAGTAAGCTTTTCATTAGCAATGAGAAACTAATTTCAATTCTCCAATAGTATACAATTAATTAAAGTCAAAATCCCTAATAGTTACAAAATACAATTGCTCATTAAATATGCATTCATAAAAAATGCCAAGTAAATTTAAGTTTAGCTGCTGAGTGCCATAAGTCCATTTTTATTTTGTTGGGAACTCATTTACTGATGTATATAGGAGACTCAAATGGAAAATGGAAGTAGGTGTGGTGGCACACACCTGTGATCCCAGCACTTTGGAGGGTAAGGTAGGAGCATTGTGAGTTTGATGGAACTCAGTCTGAACTACAGGTTTAGATTCTCTCTCTCTCTCTCTCTCTCTCTCTCTCTCTCTCTCTCTCTCTCTCTCTCTCACACACACACACACACACACACACACACACACACACGCACACACATGCACACTTACAGTGAACACGTTCATATCTTTCCCAGACTTACACGGTGTGACATGTCATCCAGCTGTGGTGTGACTGCTTCCCCACAGGTTCTGCAGTGACATTCTGCTGCTGCTGCTTCATCTCAGGGAAACTGGCTCACAACTGTGAGAATGTAATGTTCTAGTCAGTGTCTGTGGGTTTCCAGTTTCACCTGTGCTAAACTAATTTCCAAAGAATAAGTTACACATTAAAATTATTTGTGTATCAGGTAATAGCGATGAACTAATACCTTATTAAAAATAATCACTATTTATTCCTACTGTCATTATGTATTTCATAAAGATTTAATGGACCTAATTAGAGTGGCTAAGGTCTTCACCTTCCTGAGATTCCTGAAGACTTATTAATGTTGGTGACAGTGGACCTTGCACCAGGCAATACTTGTCACGTGAAAGTCACACAATCACTCTATGTTCTCTCTGAGCAGTCCTACTGCCTTTTGGTCATTACTCACTAACTATGGTAAAAATGAACATGAAAATGATACTTTTGATCTAATATATTTCTATGTTCATTATGTTATTAAATCTCCACAAGAAGAATACAAAGCTCACCGTAAATTCATAAAACAAGACTGTTCCAAATCAGACATTGTGATGATGAAGGGGTAAAGTGATGTTTCTCAGAAGAAAGTAGAGCTATGCAGGAAGCAGCTCTTGGTTTCTATTGTTGGACATCTCTTCAAACAGCTTCCTGAAGGCTGCTTGGACTTTAAGTCTGGGCCGATTTAATAGTGATGGCTTCTCCATATTATGAATGTTTATGGGTACACTTTGGGTTTCATTACTTAACACTAAATATTAAAAGCTTAAGCCAGCATGAAAACCCCCAGAACTGCAATTTATTTCTTCAAATAAAACAAATAACTTTTCTCAGTTCATGACTATGTTAATAACTCAGTTTGTAACCATGGTAGCTATGGTCTTTTCTGGTTAAGTCTCAGCTAGGGCAAGCTACAGAGAATGATCCACATGATGAAATAGGAAATGCATCATTTTCTGTAAGTCATAAATCTTTGGAAATCAAAGCATATGAAATATACAGATTGTAGAAAGTATCTCTGGGCTAAGGAAAACATTTAGATTACTACTTTTTACTTTATATTATCATCTTTTCATATTACATATAATATATGTGCTACATTGATAAATTGTAGATATAAAAATTAATGAAAATTATTCTGCATATATGGTTTGTCCATTTGCAGTTTTAAATTGGGAATTGGACTACCATTCATTCAGTTGTTTTTTTTTTTGGTTTTTTTTGAGACAGGGTTTCTTTGTGTAGCTTTGCGCCTTTTCCTGGATCTTGCTCCGTAGACCAGGCTGGCCTCAAACTCACAAAGATTCACCTGCCTCTGCCTCCCGAGTGCTGGGATTAAAGGCATGCGCCACCACCACCCGGCTCCATTCATTCAGTTTTAAGACCAAGGCTTGAATTGCATGTCATCCTGGAGCTTTCATTTATTTATTTATTTATTTATTTATTTATTTATTTATTTATTTGTTTGTTTGTTTGTTTGTTTATTGTTTATAATTTAAGATTTATTTATTTTATTTTGTATATATATGAATGTTTTGCCAGCATATATGTCTGTGTGCCACTTGCATGTCTGGGTCAGAGACGACAATGGCTCCCCCAGAACTAGAGTGACAGATGGTCATGAGCCACCATGTCCTTGCTGAGAATCTAGTCCAGGTCATTTGCAAGAGTAAAACATGCTCTGAAGCACTGAGCCATCTCTCCAACTTGTATTCCAGAGCTTTTATAAATACAGAACATCACAGTGCAGCTACTGTAAAAGTATGTTGGTGGGAGAATCAGATGTTTGTCTCTGGCAACTGGGATGAGTCTATACTTTTACTAGATCAAGCTTTTCAAGAGTAAAAAGCATGTAAATATAAAATGTGTGATTTATGGTGTCATATTCATGGGAATGTTATAGGGTTGTCTTACTCACTAACTTCTGCATTATTTCTATACATACAGCCATGCATTAATTTGTATATGTGGAATATAGCAGTGAGCTTGACAATACAATTGGGCACTCTTTTTCTCACAAGAATCTGAGTCAGTGTAGCAGTTTTTCTACTTCTTTATCAAGAAGCTAATTTTAAAGTACTGAATTATAGTAATTTGACAAAATAATGACACTGGTAACCAGCCCAAATAACTAACATAGGCACCAAAGGTGAGACTGTGGAGTGGAACTGTAAACACTGGTGCTGATGACCTCTGATAACACTGGGGCCTTGGTTTCCACTGCATGGGAGCCAATCTCTTTTAAAACAGAAATTCAAAAACAGGTCATCTTCTGCAAGTTCAAGTTTTCCCCAGTGTGTTGATAGTGTTTGTCTTAGTGTCGCATGTTCTCTCTTCTTGGAGGCTCCTAGCTCCACATCTTCAGATGTGAGTGTGTAGCTGCAGTAATGACAGACACCAGAGCAAAAGAAACCACGGCCAGGATGGGGGTGGGACACGAAGAATTAGAGAGGAGAAGGGCAGGGTACAAGTAATCTCATCAGGGAAACGGGTGAAGGTTGGGTCCTTAGCAGGGAGGAGGGAAGTAAATATAGAAGAAGGTGGGAGGAAGGTACAGCTGAGTAGCAGGACACAAGTGATCTGATGGGGAAAATGAGAAAATGGGGGGTTCTTAGTTAAAGGGGGACATCAATATAGAAGAAGGAGGTAGGTAAAATAACAGTATGGATGGCTCAAAAAGTTATAAGGCAAAAAGAGAAAATAATCATAAGGAATCGTAATATTAATGATTTACTCCCTCAAAAAGCAAAGGAAAAATAGGGTTAGTCTTAGTAGCTAGTATTAGTTCTTTACCCTTAAGTGGAGTATTCCAAAAGGTGATGGGATGGGAGCTAAACTGAGAGACAGTTCGGATCATTTATAATCATAATTAATGGTTACACAATTAATAGGGTGTGGAAAGTGCAATAATGGTCTCCAACTGTATCTATGTCTTTAATTCTGGATTATGGTGATGTAAGACTTCATAGAATAAAGGACATAAAAAAGGGAAAACATTAACTAAGACAAACATTTTGCTGGTTAAAATAGTGGGATTATTATGAATTTTCACTGTGATTTCATTAGAATTATGAGTCAAAACACAAATAGTTGCAAAATAGAGCATATTAAAGTTATGCAACGTGAGACTGACTTACCTCACTCTTCTGGATTTCTTTTGTGAATATTTTCCAGGTCAAAATAAGTTTTATTTGATTGTGAAAATGTGATTAATATTTTGTGTTCATCACTACTATTTTAGATGTTAAGTATAAAATGAGGCAATGTAAATCAATAAAATTGGATTTCTAAGGTATGACACCTAGGTGCGATACAGGCACACAAAATGTGCCTTCTGTGTAGAATGCAACTGTGATTGCTTTTATTATCTCTAGAATGATATATAGAGAGGTAGATACATGGAGAAGTATATAAGAATATAGACTGTGATATCCACTCTGAAACATCAAATGTTAAAGAGACAGGTTAATCAAGAATAAGTTAATCAAGAATGATAATATAAAGGTACCGACAATTGAATCACAAGTTTCATGTACTCTCTATTATTTTTCTAGGCATATAAAATATGTTTCTACTATGATATTAAAATGAATACAGTTTCCACTTATGTCCTTATTAAAGATTATCCTTAATTTCCAATCTGTACTTGGAGTCCTAGCCAATATGTGTCTCCTTTTTTTCTACACTTTCATAATCCTAGTTCACAGTCATAAGCCCACAGACCTGATCTCCTGTCAACTGACCTTCATCCACATAGTGACGGTCCTCACCGGAGGGGATATTTGGCTTACAGACGTATTTGAGTCACTGAACTTTGAAAATGACTTCAAATGTAAGATAACTTTTTACATAAACAGAGTGATGAGAGGCCTCTCCATCTGCATCACCTGCCTCCTGAGTGTGTTCCAGGCTGTCACTATCAGTCCTAGTACCTCATTGTTGGCAAAATTTAAACATAAACTAAAAAAATATATGATTTATGCTTTCTTATTTATTTGGTCTTTCAACTTGTCATTCAGTAGCAACCAGATCTTCTGTGTTGGTGCTTTTACCAACATGAGTGAGAGCAACCAGATGCAGGTCACCAAATATTGCTCACTATTCCCCGTGAACTACATCATCAGGGCACTGATTTTAACAGTGACAGTCTCCAGAGATGTCTTTCTTGTAGGAGTCATGTTGACCATAAGTGCATACATGGTGATTATCTTGTTCAGACATCAGAGGCAATGTAAACATCTTCACAGCATCAGCCACCCAAGAACATCCCCTGAGAAGAGGGCCACCCAGACTATCTTGCTACTGGTGGTTGTCTTTGTGGTCATGTACTGGGTGGACTTCATCATCTCATCCACCTCAGTCCTGTTATGGAGGTATGATCCGGTCATCCTGACTCTTCAGAAATTTGTGATGAATGCCTATCCCACAATTACTCCTTTGGTACAAATCAGTTCTGATAACAGAATAATCAATATGATGAAAAACTTACAGTCAATATGGCACCAAATTTCTTAAACAGGGCAATTTTTCTCTTTCTTTCAAAAAATGTATGTAGTTAAGTGCATGAGTGTTTTGCCATCGTGTATGTATGTGTGGACTCCTGGTTCCCACGGAGGTCAGAAGTGGAACAGGAGTTACAGATGGTTGTATGGAGTCTTGCTGTTGCATTTGCAATTATATTCTTTCTAAAACTGTTTAATAGTTCAAGTAGCAAAGTAAGATTATTCATTTGATTCAAACAAAGTTTATGGTATAACTTCTATACATTGTTTTATGTTTCTGCTGCCAAATAGTGTACAGGCCTTTAAGTTCATTCTACAGCATAAGTTGATATTTTGACAGGAATTCCCTTACTATCTCCTTTTTATATTATGTCATAAATGTTTCCTAGATGCTGAGGTTACTCAAGGTTGCTCCTTTTTGTTAGTGACTTTTTAAGCTTTTTTAATGTTTAATTTAGTGTAAATAAAAAATAGTTTAAATATCCTATTGTAGCTTTAATTGTTTCCTAATTATAATTTCTATGTATCCATAAAAATAATGTGAATTTAAATTTTCTATTTTTATCACAGTCACTTATTGAGTGAGTCTTATATGAAAATTTCATGCACCTATTTATTTGTACTTCATTTTATCTACACTTATTGAAATATTATTGCTTAATAAAATGGTTTATATGCACATACATGATGTACAGTGTAGTTTTTGTGATGTGTGTATACACATGTGTGTGTGCACAGATGAAGGATGTGTGTGTATACATGTGTGTGTGCACAGATGAAGGATATGTGTGCATGTGTGTGTGCATTGATGAAGGATGTATGTGCATGTGTGTGTGCAAAAATGAAGGATGTATGTGCATACATGAAGGATGTGTGTGCATGTGAGTGTGCACAGATGAAGGATATGTGTGCATGTCAGTGTGCACAGACAAAGGATGTGTGTGCATGTGTGTGTGCACAGATGAAGGATGTGTGTGCATGTGAGTATGCACAGATGAAGGATGTGTGTGCATGTGCATGTGGAGGCCAGGAGACACTTAGCTCTTGTTCTTCAGAAGCCATTCACCTTTTATTTTGAGAGAGCATCTCTCACTTTGACCTGGGTCTTGCCAAACAGACCAATGTGGTAGCCACAGGGATTCTCATCTTTCTGCCTCTCCAGCTCTGGGATTACAAATATGCATCATTATAACTATACTTCTTCAAATTTTTTATTTTAAAATACATGTTTTTCATACAATATGTCCTGATAAGAGTTTCCTATCCCCCATTCATCCAAATTCCTCCCTTGTCCCTTCCCATCTCGATCAACACCCTTTTTCTTTCTCTTTAGAAAACAAATATGTATATAAGTTTTAATAACATAATAAATTTAGCTATAGAAAGAAAAAACAAAAACAAACTAATTGGAAAAGGTCAAAACCAAGAGAAGAAAAAGAGCTGAAGAAAAGCACAAGAACACATAAAGATGTAGAGACACACAAGCCACACAGGAATCTCACAGAAACACAAAAGTGGAGGCCAGAATATATAATACTATATAAGCAAAGGACCTGTAAGGTAAAATTAAGACAAAACAAAATTCAACATTATCCGACAAAGAAACTTCAAAGATTCCATTGAGTTTGTTTCCCGTTTGCCATCTACCACTGAGCACAGGATCTACCCTTAAGAATGGGAGTCCCTGGAAGAAAACAATTTTTCACTTGCAAGTGACTATCAGATGAAGATAGCTGTAGCGAGGGGAAAACACAACCCGGCCCAGTGCTGTTAAGACTGAATCGGAGAAGGAGACCCACAAGCCAGGTGGTGAGGCACTATTAAGGTGATCAAATATATGGTGGGCTATGGGAGTGAGAGAGACAGAACGGTTCTTATCCTGTGCTGAGAGCAGATCTGAAGTGGTGAGGTGGTGAGGAGCAGGGAGAGGTGGGTAGCTTGCCTGCCACCTGGGGTCATGGTGATGTCTGGGCCTGGGCTGATTCCAAGACCCATGCCTGTGTCCATGGTCCTGCTGCAGCCAGGCTCTGTGTTAATGTCCATGGCTCCTGTTACCAGGAAGGCAGAGAGGACAGGGCTGCACAGAGTTGGCCCCACCCCTCACTGGCTGCAACACTAGGGAGAAAGGTCCCTGCCCCTCACTTGCTGCAGCACTCAGGAAAGCTGGTCCTACACCTCTCCTGGGCAGTAGAGCAGAGCTGATCCTGTTTGCTGGGGGCACTGGTGAGCCGGCCCAGAGAGCATGAGAATGGGAGAGCTGGTCCTGCTCCCCTTGTCTGCCATGTGATGGTGTGGGTAAGGGAAAGATGCCCTCCCCCGACTCTCCCCAACCACCTATGACAGGTGGAAGAGATGAACCAACCACTTACCCATTGGAGCCGTGGCCCTGTTTTTCGCCTGAGAAAGATAGTAGAGCTGGTTCTGGTGGTGTAGGTGTGGGTGAGCCAGCCCGGAGGGCATGAAAGCAGGAAATCTGGCCCCATCCCTTGCTCCTTGTTGCATGGGGTAAACTAGCCAGGGCAGTGCTGGAGAGCTCACAGTGGTGGTGATGATAAAGGAACACTGGCAGGCCTATGAACCTAGCATCTGCTCCATCATGATCTGCTGGAGCACAGGAAGAGGCCAGTTCTGCAGATCTAAAGCTTGCAGGATCTCCATGACACAGAACAACAGGATATCCAACAGATGTTCCAGTGAGGGCCCAGTATGGACAGTGTAGCAGAAAGTAGAGGCCTTGAACCAGACCAATGACTCTGCAGTGAACACTTGCAAGAAAAAATATATGGACAAAAGAATATATTGTGTGGTGAGATTTTTTTCTCTTACATTTTATTTTATTCTATGGGGTCAGGGAATGTTGCAAGGGCAGAGGGTGAAAAAGAAGAGACAGGGAGAGGAATGGGATATGGATGCATGATAAGAGAGCCACAAAGAACAAATAAAAGTTAAAAAAAACCATAGAAGGCAATTTCGAGGATTCTTCCAAAAATGTCCTCCAAAATGACTAATATGTTTAATTTTGATCCTCATCCCAAAATGGAGATAGCTTCTGAGTTAGTGATGGAATGTGTGTCACCTTCTGCTGTCAGCTCTAGGACACTATCTGGTGCAAATCTTTTTAGGTATTAGGTATGCTGCTGAGTCTCAGAGTTTATAGTTCATATGTGTGTCAATGTGTTGTGTTAAGAAGGCCCTGTTTTCTTGATGTCTTCCATCCCCTCTGGCTCTTACATTCTTTCCTCTTCCACAGAGTTTTCTGAGCCCTGAAGGGAGGGACATGATGGAGACATTCTGTATAGGGTTGTGTTTCAAGGTATCTCACTCTGCATATTTCTGGCTGTTTGTCTCTGTGGTTGTTTCCATTTACTGCTGGAGGAAGCTTCTCTAATGGTGGCTGAGCCAGGATGGACCTGTGATCAGAGCAGAGTGTTATCAGGAGTCATTGTATTGTTATGTTCCCTTAACAGAACAGAAGTATTTGATTTCCCAATATGTCTGGGACTATCTAGTCTCAGGTTCTTGGCCACCTAAGCAGCATCAGCTATGGCTTCCATCTCATGAAGTGGGCACTAAATCAAATCAAATATTGATGAGTTTCTTCCACAAGATTCATGCCACTATTGCACCGGCATGTCTTGCAGGCAGATAATCATTGTGGGCTGAAGGTTTTGCAGCTGGGTTGTGTTTACCTTCCTCCTTTGGTAGTGTGAAGAACATCTTTCAATATCACGAGTACTAGTTGGTAGGAATAAAGGCTCTATGTAGGCACAAGCTCAAATTCTCCAAGATCAATGAGATGTGTAAGTGTTATCTTCAGCAATAGGGCTTTACCATCCATGGGTAGAGAGCAACAAAAAGCCTTGGCAATAGCCTGGGTTATTAGGAGGTTCACATGGGGCCTCTTCAGCCAATAACTCAATTGGATGTAACCCATTCCCAGTTCTGGAAGTTTCATTTGGTAATGAGTGATATCCAGTTGAGGCTCTATCCCCCATGTTATTTGGCAATTTCATTTAGATTGCCTACATACACAACCCCCCCCCACTCACAAACACACACACACACACACACTGTTTACACACACACATACACACACACCCACACCCACACACACACTGTTTACAAAGCTTCTAGTGTAATAGTTTGCCATACTCCCATCAAATATTCTTAGTTTTAGCTGTTCCTCCCACATTCCCTTCCATGCTCCCTTTTCCCCTCCCCATTTGATTTTCCCATTAGAGCCTCCCCAACTCATCCATAACTATCTATTCTATTTAATTTTCCTAGGGAAATCCATCACTCCCTCAAAATCTCTTTCTCTATATTTACCTCTGTGCATATATGGACTATAGCTATTTTATCAACAACTCAACAGCTAAAATATACATAAAAAGGGAATACATACCATGATTGTCTTTATGGATCTTGGCTACCTCACTGAGGATGGTTTGTTTCTGGTTTAATCCATTTACTTGTGAATTTCCTGATTTTGTTATTTTAATGGCTGAGTTATATTCTACTGTGTAAATGTAACACTTTTTAAAATTCATTTCTTGATAGACATAAAGTTTATTACAAATTTATGGGCATTATGCATAGAGCAGCAATGAATGAGGTTGATCAGGTTATCTGTAGAAGGATGACACATTCTTTGGATACATGCTCAAGAACGGTGTAGCTGGATCTTGAGGTGGATTGTTTCCTAGCTTCCTGAAGAACTGCCAGACTGATTTTCATAGTAGTTGTACAAGTTTGTACTCCCAGAAGCAATGGATGAGTGTTCTCCTTACTCCACATGACCACCAGCATCTGCTATCATTTATTTTATTGACCTTGGTCATTTGGCTGGTTTAAGATGAAGTCTTCAAGTAGCTTTAACTTGCCTTTCCCTGATCAGTACTGATGTTGAACCGTTGAGTGATTCTCTGCCATTTGAGTTTCTTTTTTGAGATAAGAAAAGAAATAAAGAACACACACACACACACACACACACACACACACACACACACAGAGAGAGAGAGAGAGAGAGAGAGAGAGAGAGAGAGAGAGAGAGAGAGAGAGAGAGAGAGAGAAGATTATGGAGAGACTCTAAATGTGTATGTGTATATTTTCCCTTTTTTGCAGGCCAGGGAATGTTAGTTTAGCCCCCATGCTGGTCCCAGAGAATTCAATTTTACTTCCTCAGATAGAAAAGTTAAGTTGAGTCACAAGCCCAACCTGCACCTATTGGAAACAGGTAAGGCCCCATCTCTGGACTAGGCAGACTAGGTTGCTAGCCCCTAGGCTCCTGGAGCACATCCTGTGTCCCTCCCCCAAGCCACTGAAGCTCCAGGGACTGGCCAACTGCCCCTTCACCAGACTCCTTGCCAAGAAAACAGTCCCCTGTGACACCAGTGAAAACTTGAGACATAATCACACCCTGCACTGATTGAGAACAGGTAAGACATCATCTCAACTGGGCAGACCAGGCCCCTAGCCCCTAGGCCCTGGAGGCACATCCTGTACACCTCCCCCAAGCCATTGGAGCCCCAGGGACTGGCCAGCTGCCCCTTCCCTTGCTCCCTCACCAAGAAAACAGCCCCCTGCAACACCAATAAAAACAGGAGTCACAAGCCCAACCTGCACCTATTGGGAACAGAAAACAGCCCCTTGTGACACCAGTGAATACACCCTGCACCCATTGGGAGCATCACAGATTGGACCAAGAGCCCAGATTAGGCCAAGAGCTCCCATTAAACTAAGAGTATCAACCAGACCAAAAGAGGCTCCCTCAGACACAGATAGCACTTTCACAGAGTGGAGGAAGAGATGGGTAGACATCAGTGCAAAATACAGTCAACAACATAAAGACCAATATGGCACCATCAGAAACTAGATGGTGATCTGAACATCCCAAAGCAGAAGAAGCAAAAGAAATAGACCTTTAAAAATGACCTTAAGAAGATGATACAGGCTTTTAAAGAGGAAATGAAAAATACCCCTAAAGAATTTGAAGAAAAGACAAACAAAAATTTGAAAGAAATCAATAAATTCCCTAAAGAAAGCCAAGAAAAAGCAATTAAACAGGTGAATGAAACAGTCCAAGATTTGAAAATTGAAATAGAGGCAATAAAGAAGACACAAATTGAGGGAAGGCTGGAAATGGAAAATCTGAGTAAATGAACAGGAACTACAGATGCAAGCATAACCAACAGAATTCAAGAGATGGAAGAGAGAATCTCTGGTATTGAAGATACAAAAGAGGAGATAAATTCATCATTGAAAGAAAACTCTAAAGCCAAACAAGTCATAACACAAAACATCCAGGATATTTGGGACACCATGAAGAGACCAAATCTAAGAATAATAGGGATAGAAGAAGGAGAAGAATACCAACTCAAAGGCACAGAAAATATATTCAACAAAATCAAAGAAGAAAACTTTCCCAACTAAAAGAAAGAAATGCCTATGAAGGTACAAGAAGCTTACAGAACACTGAATAGACTGGATCCCCCCAAAAAAGACCCCTTGCCACATAATAATCAAACCATTAAACATACAGAATGAAGAAAAAAATTAAGAGCTGCAAAGGAAAAAGGCCAAGTAACATATAAAGGCAGACCCATCAGAATAACACCTGACTTCTCAATGGAGACTCTGAAAGCCAGAAGGTCCTGGACAGATGTTATGCAGACACTAAGAGACCATGGATGCCAACCCAGAGTATTATATCTAGCAAAACTCTCAATCACCATAGATGGAATAAACAAAATATTCCATGATAAAACCAGATTTAAACAATACCTATCCACAAATCCAGCCCTACAGAAAGCACTAGAAGGAAAAATCCAACCTAAGGGAAGTTAGATACAACCATGAAAATACACGCAATAGATAACCCCACACCAACAAATACCAAAAAAGAGAAACACTAATAGCCAGAACATGGAAACAACCTAGATACCCTTCAACTGAAGAATGGATAAACAAAATGTGGTACATATACACAATGGAATACTACTCAGCAGAGAAAAACAATGACATCATGAGGTTTGCAGACAAATGGATGGATCTAGAAAAAATCATCCTGAGTGAGGTAACCCAGACTCAGAAAGACAAACATGGTATGTACTCACTCATAGGAGGATACTAGATGTGGAACAAGGATGACTGGACTGCTACTCACATCACCAGGAAGGCTACTTTGAAAACAGGACCCCAAGAAAGGCACCGGGATCGCCCAATGACAGAGAAATGGAATGAGATCTACTTGAACAGCTTGGACATGAGTGGGGGTAGTGAAGGGCGAGGGTCGAGGGAAAGAGAGCTTGGGGGAGCGGGAGATCCCAGCTGGATCAACAACAGAGAGGGAGAACAAGGAATAGGAGACTATGGTAAATGGAGAGCACATGAGAATAGGAAGAAGCAAAGTGCTAGAAAGGCCCACAGAAATCCACAAAGATACCCCCACAACAGACTGCTGGCAATGGTCGAGAGACAGCCCGAACTGACCTACTCTGATGATGGGATGGCCAAACACCCTAATTGTTGTGCTAGAAACCTCATCCAACTACTGAGGGATCTGGATGCAGAGATCCACGGCTAGGCCCCGGGTGGATCTCTGGGAGTCCAATTAGCGAGAATGAGGAGGGTTTATATGAGCGAGAATTATTGAGACCAAGGTTGGATAAAGCACAGGGACAAATAGCCAAACGAATGGAAACACATGAACTATGAACCAATGGCTGAGGGGTCACCAACTGGATCAGGCCCTCTGAATGGGTGAGACAGTTGATTGGCTTAATCTGTTTGGGAGGCATCCAGGCAGTGGGACTGGGTCCTGTGCTCATTGCATGAGTTGGCTGTTTGAAACCTGGGGCCTATGCAGGATCGCTTGGCTCGGCCTGGGAGGAGGGGACTGGACCTGCCTGGACTGAGTCTACCAGTTTGATCTCAGTCCGCGGGGTAGGCTTTGCCCTGGAGGAGGTGGAATGGGGGTGGGCTGGGGGGAAGGCGAGGGGGCCGGGAGGGGGGAGAACAAGGGAATCCGTGGCTGATATGTAGAACTAAATTGTATTGCAAAATAAAAATAAAAAAAAAGAGAAACACATACCACTACCAAAAAAAAAAAAAAAAAAAAACAGGAATTAACAATCACTGGTCATTAATATTCTTTAATATCAATGGTCTAAATTCACCTAGAAAAAGACACAGGCTGACAGAATGGATACGAAAACAGGATCCATCCTTCTGCTGCATACAAGAAACACATCTCAACTTTAAAGACAGACACTACCTCAGAGTAAAAGTCTGGGAAAAGAGTTTTTAATCAAACGGACTTAAGAAGCAAGCTGGTGTAGCTATCCTATTATTTAATAAAATAGACTTCAAACTAAAATCAATTGAAAGAGATTGGGAAGGACATTATATACTTATCACAGGGAAAATCCACCAAGATGAACTCTCAATTCTGAACATTTATGCCCCAAATACAATGGCATCCATATTTGTAAAAGAAACATTACTAAAGCTTAAATCGCACATCAAACCCCACTCACTAGTAGTGGGAGAGTCAACACCCCACTCTCACCACTGGATAGATCTGCCAGACTGAAATATAACAGAGAAATAAGGGACCTAACAGAAGTTATGACTCAAATGGACTTAATAGATATTTACAGAACATTCCACCCTAACACAAAAGAGTATACCTCCTTCTCAGCACCCCATGGGACCTTCTCTAAAACTGACCACATGCTGGGTCACAAAGCAAATCTCAACAGATACAAAAAAATTGGAATAACCTCCTGTATTTCTACGGACCACCGTGGCTTAAAGTTAGATTTCAACAACAATGAATTTACAGAAAATGTACCCTCTCATGGAAACTGAACAAAGCCCAAATGAATCACCAAGGGGTCAAGGAAGAAATAAAGAAAGAAATTAAAGATTTCCTAGAATTCAATGAAAATGAAAGTACAACATACCCAAACTTATAGGACACTATGAAAGCAGTGTTAAGAGGAAACTTCATAGCACTAAATGCCCACATAAAGAAGATGGAGAAATTTCACACTAGTGACTTAATAGCACACCTGAAAGTTATAGAACAAAAAGAAGCAAACTCACCCTGGAGGAATCGATGCCAGGAAATAATCAAATTGAGGGTGGAAAGCAATGAAATAGAAACAAAGAGAACAATACAAAGAACTAATAAAGCAAAGAGTTGGTTCTTTGAGAAAAATCAACAAGATAGACAATCCCTTATCCAAATTAACTAAAAGGCAGAGAGAGAGAGAGAGAGAGAGAGAGAGAGAGAGAGAGAGAGAGAGAGAGAGAGAATCCAAATCAACACAATCAGAAATGAAAAGGGAGACATAACAACAGACAATGAGGAAATCCAGAGAATCATCAGGTCATACTTCCAAAGCCTGTACTCCACAAAATTGGAAAATCTGAAAGAAATGGACAATTTCTTGGATAAGTACCCCATACTAAAGTTAAATCAAGACCAGATAAACTATTTAAATAGGCCAATAACCCCTAGGGAAATAGAAACAGTCATTAAAAGTCTCCCAACCAAAAAAAAAAAAAAAAAGCCCAGGACCAGATGGCTTCAATGCAGGATTCTACCAGAATTTCAAAGAAGAGCTAATTCCAATACTCTTCAAATTTTTCCACACAATAGAAACAGAAGGAACATTACCAAACTCTTTTTATGAGGCTACAATTACCCTGATACCCAAACCACACAAAGATGCAACAAAGAAAGAGAATTACAGACCAATCTTTCTTATGAACATTGATGCAAAAATACTCAATAAAATATTGGCAAACCGAATCCAAGAACACATCAAAAAAATTAGCCACCATGATCAAGTAGGCTTCATCCCAGGGATGCAAGGATGGTTCAACATATGAAAATCTGACAATGTAATACACCATATAAACTAACTGAAAGAAAAAAACCACATGATCATCTCATTAGATGCTGAAAAGGCCTTTGACAAAATCCAACACCCTTTCATGATAAAGGTCCTAGAGAGATCAGCAGAACATACCTAAATAAAATAAGGTAATTTACAGCAAGCTGACAGCCAACATCAAATTAAATGGAGAGAAACTCAAAGTGATTCCACTAAAATCAGGAATAAGACAAGGCTGTCTGCTCTCCCCTTATTTATTCAGTATGGTACTTGAAGTTCTAGCTAGAGCATTAAGACGACAAAAGGAGATTAAGTGGATACAAATTGGAAAGGAAGAAGTCAAATTTTCACTATTTGTAGATGATATGATAGTGTACATAAGTGACTCCAAAAATTCTACCAGGGAACTCCTACAGCTGATAAACTCCTTCAGTAACGTGGCAGGATACAAGATTAACTCCAAAAAAAAAATCAATAGCCCTCCTATATACAAATGATAAACAGGCTGAGAAAGAAATCAGAGAAACATCACCATTTACAATAGCCACAAATAATATAAAATACCTTGAGGTAACTCTAACTAAGCAAGCGAAGGACCTGTATGACAAGAACTTAGTAGGGCAAAGGACACAGTCAATTAGACAAAATGACAGCCTACAGAATGAGAAAAGATCTTCACCAACCCCACATATGACAGAGGGTTGATATCCAGAATATATAAAGAACTGAAAAAGCTAGTCATCAAAATACCTAACAGTCAAATTTAAAAAATGGGCTATAGAGCTAAATAGAGAATTCTCAACAGAAGTATCTCAAAGGCTGAAAGACATTTAAGGAATTGCTCAACATCCTTAGTCATTAGGGAAATGTATGATGATATTTTATTTGTGCTGAAATGTAATTTTATTTGTATGTTACTAAAGTTGCCTGGAGATCAGAAGTCACAGCAAGACATAAGCAGGAATGGTGGTAGCACTGCCCTTAATCCGATCACATGGTAGGCAGAGTCTCTATGGTCAAGACACATCCAAAGCAAGGTGACCTGAACTTTTAATCCCAGTACCAACTAGAGACCTGGAGGTCTATATAGACAGGCAGTAACTAGGAAATCACGTGGTTGGATTTAGAGCCAATGAGAAGGCAGAGCACTAAGGCAATAAAAAGACAGGACACAGGAAGAAGGTCTCTCTCTCTCTCTCTCTCTCTCTCTCTCTCTCTCTCTCTCTCTCTCTCTCTCTCTCCTCAAGGGAAGGACGGCAGCGAGTGGTAAGCTAAAGGCTCTAATTTTTTTTGCTTTTAACTTTGTATTTGGCTCTGTGTTTCTTATTTACTAAGATCATTTAGAATTTCATCTACAGAAACACAAATCAAAACGAATCTGAGATACCATCTTACACTTGTCAGAATGGCTGAGATCAAAAACACTGAAGACAGCTTATGTTGGAGAGGATGTGGAGCAAGGGGAACACTCCTACACTGTTGGTGGGAATGCAAACTGGTACAGCCACTTTGGAAATCAGTATGGTGGTTTCTCAGAAAATTGGGAATCAATCTTCCTCAAGACCCAGCTGTACCACTCTTGAGCATATACCCAAAGAATGTTCAAACATACCATGAGGACACATGCTCAATTATGTTCATAGCAGCACTATTTGTAATAGCCAGAACCTGGAAACAACCTAGATGCCCCTCACCTGAAGAATGGATAAAGAAAATGTGGTACATATATATATACAATGGAGTACTACTCAGCAGAGAAAAACAATGACATCATGAGGTTTGCAGGAAAATTGATGGAACTAGAAAATATCATCCTGAGTGAGGTAACCCAGACTCAGAAAGACAAACATGGTATGTACTCACTTATAAGTGGATATTAGAAGTGGAGTGAGGGATAACCAGACTGCAACCCACAGATCCAGGGAGACTGGCTGGTAGGGAGGACCCTGGGAGGGACACAGGGATTGCCCAATGAGGGAGTGGTGGATGGGATCTACATTAGCAAGCTGGGGCTGAGGGAGGGGATAATGGAGGGGAAGGAACCGGGGAATTAGAGCTTAGTGGAGAGGGAAGTTCGAGGTGCATCAGGAGCAGAGTGGAAGAGCAGGGAAGGAGATACCATGATGGGTGAAGGCACCATGGGAATAGGGAAAGGCAGGGTGCTGGGGAGATCCCCAGGAATCCACAAAGATGACTCCACCATAAACTAATGGCAATGGTCGAGAGGTTGCCTGAGCTGAGTGGTGATCAGATGGCTGAATACCCTAGCTAACATCATAGACTGATGGAAGCAGATGTAGAGATCCATGGTCAGGTCCCAGGCAGAGCTCCAGAGGTCCAGTTGATGAGAGAGAGGACGGATTCTATGAGCAAGAGATATGGAGATCATGAATGGAATGAGTACAGAGACAACTAGCCAAACTAGTGGAAACGCATGAACTGTGGACCAATGGCTGAGGAGCCCCTGTGGTATTGGACTAAGCCCTCTGGATAATCGAGACTGTTATTTGGCTTGAACTGTTTAGGGGGCCCCCAGACAGTGGGACCAGGACCTGTACCTAGTGCATGAGCCAGCTTTTTGGAGCCCAGTGCCTATGGTGGGACACTTTGTGCAGCTTTGGTGCAGCAAGGAGGGGCTTGACCTGCTTCAACTGAATGTTCCAGGCTCTGCTGACTCCCCATGGGAGACCTTGCCTTGGAGGAGGTGGGAATGGTGGATGGGTTGGGGGAAAGATGGGGCGGCAGGAGGACGGAGGACAGGGGGATCTGTGGTTGGTATGTAAATTGAATGGAAAAATCTCTTAATAAAAAAAAGAAAGGAAAAAAAAGAAAAAAGAAAATTAAAAAAAATAAAGAAAAGTGAAGTTGAGTGAATAGTTCATGGACTCCATTGCTTCCCATCAATCCATGAGCCTCTGAAGGCTGGTCCTCATAGTAGCAGCAGAATATTAATGGGGATTGGATTGAATCTGTAGACTGCTTTTGGTCAGATGGCCATTTTTACTATGTTAATCCTACCGATCCATGAGCACGGGAGATCTTTACAAATTTTGATATCTTCTTCGATTTCTTTCTTCAAAGACTTGAAATTATTGTCATACAGATTTTGACTTGCTTGAATAGAATTACTCCAGATGTTTTATACTATTTTAGGCTATGGTGAAAGGGTCTTGATTCTCTGATTTTTTTCCTCAGACAATTTGTGGTTTGTATATATGAAGGCTACTGATTTTTTTAAAGTTAATCTTGTATCCAGCCCCTTCACTAAAGCTGTTTAACAGCTGTGGGAGTTCCCTGATAGAGATTTTGGAGTTGCTTTTGTATACTATTACATCATTTGAAAATAATGATACTTTGACATCTTTTCCAATTTTTATCCGTTTGAACTCCTTCAGCTGTCTTATTGCTCTAGCTAGAACTTCAAGTACTATATTGAATAGGTATGGAGAAAGTGGACAGACTTGTCTTGTTCCTGATTTTAGTGGAATCACTATGAGTTTCTCTCCATTTAATTTGCTGTTAACATTTGGCTAGATGTATATTTATTTTTGTGTTTTGTTTTTTCGAGACAGGGTTTCTCTGTGTAGTTTTGGTGCCTGTTTTGGATCTTGCTCTGTACACCAGGCTGGCCTTGAACTCACAGAGATCCGCCTGGCTCTGCCTCCTGAGTGTTGGGATTAGGCATGTGCCACTGCTGCCTGACTGTATGTTGTTTGTATTATGTTTATGTATGTGCCTTGTATCCCTGATCTCTCCAAGACTTTTATCATGAAATGGTGTTGGATTTTGTCAAAGGCTTTTACAACATCCAACAAGATGATCATGTGCTTTTTTTTCTTTTAGTTTGCTTATATGGTGGATTACACTGACAGATTTTCATATGTTGAACAATCCCTGCATCTCTGGGATGAAGGCTACTTGATCATGGTGGATGATCTTTTTGATGTGTTCTTGGATTCAGTTGGCAAGTATTTTACTTAGTATTTTTACAACAATGTTTATGAGTGAAATTGGTCTGTAATTCTCTTTATTTGTTGAGTCTTTGTGTGGTATGGGTATCAGGGTGACTGTGTCCTTATAGAAAGAATTTGGCAGTGTTCCTTCTGTTTCTATTTTGTGGAATAATTTAAAGAGTATTGGTGTTAGCTCTTCTTTGACAGTCTGGTAGAATACTGTGTTAAATCATGTGTCCCTGGGCTTTTTTTGGTTGTGAGACTTCTGATGACTGCTTCTACTTCCTTAGGGGTTTTAGGTCTATTTAAACTGTTTATATGATCCTGATTTAACTTTGGTAAGTGGTATCTATCAAGATATCTGTCCATTTCTTTTAGATTTTCCAATATTGTAGAGTACAAGTTTTTGAAGAATGACCTAACGATTCTCTGTATTTCCATGGAATCTGTTATGTCCCTCTTTTTATTTTTGATTTTGTCAATTTGAATATTCTTTCTCTCTCTGTGCCTTTTAGTTAGTTTGGATAAGAGTTTATCTATTTTGTTGATTTTGTCAAAGAACCAACTCTTTGTATTATTCTTTTTGTTTCTATTTTATTGGTTTCAGCCCCCAATTTGATTATTTCCTGCCTTCTACTCCTCTTAGGTATGTCTACTTCCTTTTGTTCTAGAGCTTTTGGGTCTGCTGTTAAGTCGACAGTATGAGCTCTCTCAATATTCTTCATGAAGACACTTAGTGCTATGAACTTTCCTCTTAGCACCACTTTCATTGTGTCTCATAAGTTTGGGTACGTTGTGCATTCATTTTCATTGAATTCTAGGAAGTCTTTAACTTCTTTCTTTATTTCTTCCTTGACCTAGTGGTAACTCAGTAGAGAGTTGTTCAGTTTCCATGAGTGGTAGGCTTCCTTTTGTTTCTGTTGATTCTGAAATCCGTCTTTAATCCATGGTGGTATGATAAGATACAGGGGGTTATTTTAATTTATCAGTTTCTGTTGAGACCTGCTTTGTGGCAAACTATATGGTTAATTTTGGATAATCTTTCATGTGGTGCTAAGAGGAAGGTACATTCTTTTGTGTTTGGGTGAAATGTTCTGTAGATACTTGTTAGGTTCATTTGAATAGTAGTATATGTTAGTTCCATTATTTCTCTGTTTAGTTTTTGTCTGGATGTTCTTCCCATTGATAAGAGTAGGGTGTAAAAATCTCCCACCATTATTGTGTGTGGTTTTATGTGTGATTTCAATTTTAGAAATGTTTCTTTTACAATTGTGGTGCCCTTACATTTGGAGATAGATGTCAGAATTGAGACATCATCTTGGTGAATTTTTCCTTTGATGAGTGTGAAATGTCTTTCTGCATCTCTTATGATTAATTTTGGTTTGAAGTCTATTTTGTTAAATATTAGGATGGTTACACCAACTTGCTTCTTATGTCCATTTGATTGCAAAATCTTTTCCAACCCTTTACTTAGGTAACGTCTGTCTTTGAGGTTGAAGTGTGTTTTTTGTATGAAGCAGAATTATGGATCCTGTTTTTGTATCCAATCTGTTAGACTGAGTCTTATTATTGGCAAATTGATTCCATTGATAGTGAGTGATATTAATGATCAATGGTTGTTCATTCCTGTTATTTTGTTGTTTGTTGTGATAGTCTCTCTCTCTCTCTCTCTCTCTCTCTCTCTCTCTCTCTCTCTCTCTCTCTCTCTCTCTCTCTCTCTCTCTCTCTGTGTGTGTGTGTGTGTGTGTGTGTGTGTGTGTGTGTGTGTGTATGTGTCTCTCTTTGTGTGTGTTTCCCTTCTTTGGGTTTCACTGGCGTGAGATTATCTATTACCTGTGTTTTGTTGAGTGCTGTTAACTTCCTGAGTTTGGAATTTTCCTTCCTGTGCTCTCTGTAGTGCTGAGTTTGTGGATAGATATTGTTTAAGTTTGATTTTGTCATGAAATATCTTGTTTTCTCCATCTAGGATTATTGACAGTTTTGCTGGGTATAATAATCTGGGTTGGCATCCCTGGTCCCTTAGCATCTATAAGACATCAGTCCAGATTCCTTTGGATTTTAGGGTCTTTATTGAAAAGTTGGGTGTGATTCTAATGCGCCTGCCTTTATATGTTACTTGGCATTTTCCCCTTGTCATTTTTAATATTCATTCTAGTTCTGTATGTTTAATGATTTGATTATTATGTGATAAGGGAAATTTTTCTGATCCAATCTGTTTGTTGTTCTGTAAGCCTCTAGTACTTTTATAGACATGCTCTTATTTAGGTCAGGAAATATTTCATCTATGATTTAGTTAAATATATTCTCTGTGTTTTTGAGCTGCATTTCTTCTCTTCTATTCCTATTATTCTTATATTTGGTCTTTTTATAATGTCCCAGATTTCCTGGATGTTTTGTGTTAGGAAATTTTTAGATTTAACATTTTCTTTGAGTGATGAATCTATTTCCTCTATCATGTTTTCAATGCTTGAGATTCTTTCCCATCATTTGTATTCTGATGGTGAAGCTTGCATCTGTAGTCCCTGTTTGCTTACCCATATTTTTCATTTCCAGGATTCCATCTGTTTGTGTTTTCTTTATTGCTTGTATTTCCATTTTCAGGTCTTGAACAGTTTCCTTCATCTGTCTGTTTTTTCTTATCTTGACATTTTTTTTAGGGATTTGTTGATTTTTTTCTAATTTTTTGTTTGTCTTTTCTCAATTTTATTAGGGATTTGTTCTTATCCTCTTTAAGGATGTCTATCATCCTCATAAAGTAATTTTCAAAGTCATTTTCTTGTGTTTCAGCTGTGTTGGATTGTTCAGGTCTTGCTGTTGTAGAATAGCTGGGCTCTGGTGATGCCATATTGTCTTCTCTGTTATAGATTGTGTTCTTACATTAGTGTATAGGCATCTGGATTTTGAATGATTATAGGTCTGGGTGTTGATTCCTGAGCTGTCCATAGGGTCAGCTCTACTGTGCTACCCAGGAGAGGTACGGGGCCCAGTTTTGTGAATGACTCAGCTGGTGAGAGGTTGGGTCAGGTCCCCTACCTGCTGCAGTAGGCTAGGGGAATGGGGAGGAATCTTTCACTCACCACACCAGGCACGACCTGCTCCTCCATACCCATGCCCTCAGGGCCTGCTTATCCATGTCCCTGCAAATAGGGTCATCTCTATTATGGTGCCCATGTGAGGTTTAGGACCCTCTCTCCTGAGTGCTTCAGCAGTTGAGTGGTAGGACCACTTCTCCATAGCATAACAGCCAGTTAGAGGGCAGGGTCAACTCTGTACAGTCCTATCCTCTCAGCCTTTGGTTGTATCAGGAATTATGGATCTCATCACAGAGTATGGCTTCATCAGGGCCATGAACCCAGGTTCATGCTGCAGCTGCCCAGGTTCAGATATCACCATGGCTCTAGATGGCAATAAGCCACTCACATTTGATGCTCCTCAACTCTTTCATCATTTAGATTACCTCTGTCTATAGTACATGAACTATTCTGTCTCTCTTCCCCCATACCACACCATTCATTTCCTCACTATAATAGTGCCCATCTGCCCAGCACTGCAAGGCACCAAATGGGCCTATGTTTTGTCCTTGGACATCAGGACAAAGTGCCCTGAGCCTGAGTGTTGGTCTTCTTGTCCCACTCAGTCCATCATGGTACTGGGCAGGACCATGCTTCCTCCTCAGAGTCTGGGATCTTCCACTGTAGACCTGGGTGTGGGTATTGTTGGAAAATTTTTTCTTGTCTTGTCTTTTACATGTTATTTGTGTGCATTTCTTGTATATTTGTGGGTGTGTCTTTCCTCAGTTTGGAGCAATTTTCTTTTATGATCTTGTTGTGGGTCTTATCTTTGCCACTGACTTGGGATTCTTAACTGTCTTGTGCCTATAATTTGAAGGTTAGACATTTTCATGGTATTCCACATATAAAATGCTTTCTAGGAGTGCACTCTATCAGCTGAGCTACATCACTAGCCCACTGCCTGCTATCTGCTGATAATATAGTTATATCATGTCTGTGCCATCTGTAAGAAAGATTATTTTACCCAAGTGTGTTTGGAGGAGGTGACATTTTCCTTATTTTTTTCTTCCTTTTTTTTTTTTAATGAAAGGAAGAGTTTATTTGGGTGTATGGTTTCGCAAGTTCCAGAGTCCATCATGCCAGGGAGGCATTGTACCTATGTAGCTCATTTAACAATGTAACATATGTTTCTAGTCCTTGAACATTATTATCACAAACTACTTAAGATAATAAAGAAATGCAGGTTAGTAGTTACCTATATCAATCAAACCTATAGTCATGTTAGGTATGTTTTCAATGTCAAACATAGATATATTTTAGATAGACAGATGATCTTCAAAAACTTCAGAGACCTACAGAATATGGCATTAAAGATATTTTTTTTTTTACATTCAGGAAACATTCTCTGTGTTTGTGTAGACACATGTCCAGAGGAATTACTTTGCCACTGTTTTGTAAGAGTATAATACTGAAAAATTATGTATTTCCATCAATATAAGAAAGCACAGGTAAAATCATATAGTGAGATAGTGGACTATGACATAGAAATACAATGCTAAGCTGCATGAGGTATGTTCCCATGAATAGATCACAACAACATAAAAGCAAGCAGGTAGGAATGAAACACAAAGAACTCAGAGAATGATGTACATGGCGATGCTACTTATTTCAAGTTTTAGAATATGCAAACCAACAACCTGCATTCTTAAGCAATTCATAGTGAGAAAAATAATTTAAAAAATTGAAAATCCTAAACCCCAATGTTTAGGATATTTCTGTGAATAGAAGTGAGTAAGGAGTGAAATGGGATGAGAGGTAGAGGAATATACCATGGTTTGTGTATTCTTTTTTTCTCCCTTTTACTTTATTAAGAAAATTTCTACTCATTCTACATACCACCCACAGATCCCATCTCCTCCCTCCTCCCACCCTCAAGCCCTCCCTCCCAAGCCACCACACAGGTGGAAGCCCATGAACTGTAGACTAGTGGCTGTGGAGCCCCAATGGGACTGGACTACGCCCTCTGTATATGGAAGATGGTTGTTTGGCTTGAACTGTTTGGGGAGCACCCAGACAGGGGGATCGGGATCCATCCCTGGTGCATGGGCAGGCTTTTGGGAGCCCATTGCCAGTGATGTGATGCCTTGTGCAGCCTTGGTGCAATGGGTAGGGGCTTGGATCAGCCTAGGCTCAGTGTGCCAGGCTCTGTTGACTCCTCATGGGATACCTTGATTTGGGGGATGTGAGGATATAGGGTGGCTTAAGATGTTTTAATAACAAGGCTTTTCATGACAATGAGGTTTGTTTGCTCTTGGCAGCACAAATCTACTTCAGAGAAGATGATGGGCATCAAAGAACCTCCCCATGGAGTTTGCTTTCTTTGTGACAAAAGTTAGCCACTGCGCAAGAAACTGCTCTTGCCTCAACTACTGACAGTATGCTGTCCAAATTGGGCAAGCAGAACACACAAAAATATGACTGCCAATCTTTGCCAAGACAAGGTAGAACAGTCCTTCAAAAATCCTGCTTCACAGAAAAGTCTGTCAGATATTCTAGGCCAGGAGGCCAATGATGGATGCCCCAATGTTGCAGAGGAACCTTAGGTGACTGTCCAGGAAGCTAAGTGCATTGTCTTTTCTATATTTTAGAAGTTGTTTGCTCTGCACTTCCTGTTTACTCAGGTAATATTATATCTCTCTTGGGTCTCTAAGGGAGTTGAAGACTAGATAGCTATGGTTCCAGTTTTCCTTGTTAATAAATTAACACAAAAGTGGTGTAAAGTGTCTAAGTTTGAGTGACATAATTAAATTGTTTCCCTAAGAAAATGTTTTGAGTTAAAAAAAATAGTTTTGTGGTGATAATACAAGTTAGGATAGAAAGTAAATTAGGTACAAAACTTTGGACTCACCGGGATAGGTGAGAAAATGGAGTATTTTTTTCTGATTTTTCCAAATGAAAATGGACTGGACATTGTGAATGTAATTCTTACCCAATAATTGTTCTTATTGTATATAGTTATTCTGTGTTAGAGTTAAAAACCTTCCATTTTTATTTAGACAAAAAAGGGGAAATGTTGTGGGATAATTTGATCATATTCTGATGCTCCTGAGACTGACAATGAAGTTTGCTTTGAATCAGGGGGTGGAACTAGCTACTAGCTGACCAAAATTAGACACAGAGGTTTTATAAGAGCAAGAACAGATAGAAAGACACAGGCAGTAGTAGGGTTGGAGTTAGAGAGGGTCTCAGTGTGTTGGGATCTAGGATTGAGAGAGAGAGAGAGAGAGAGAGAGAGAGAGAGAGAGAGAGAGAGAGAGAATAGTCACTTCTCCACTTCTCTGATCATTCAGGTTCTTACTCCAATATCTAACTTCCAAATTTTTAATAGTAAAGAATAAATAAATAAATGCTTCTCACCATACAGCAACATCAACTGGAAACTAAATGTTCAAGTGTCCAAGACTCTGGGGGAATATCTCATTTAAACCACTACAGCTCTGGTATGATTTAGATCATCTTTCCTGTGCTTCATATCCTAGTCCCTGTCTAGCAACCGTAAAATTTCTGCTTCAGGGTTTATTTCAGATATCATAGAAAATTTTTTAATATTTCTCTTTGAATAAGCAAAAGCACAGGTTTTAACTGTAGAAGTTTCCTTTTCTTTTCTTCTTCATTTTTGCCTTATGTATAGCTGTGGGTCTGCATCTGTTTCCATCAGTTGCTGGAGGAAGCCTCTCTGATGACTATTGGGCTAGGCAAAAATCTATGTGTATAGCAGAATAACATTAGGCATCATTTTTGACATATTTTTCTCCAGTCATATTTGGTTCTATCCTAGATCTCTGGGTCAACTAGCCTGTGAGTCCTGATGATCACAGTAGTGTCGGGTGGACTTACTCTCCTGCCATGGGTTTTAGGCTTGACCAGTCATTGGTTGGCCACACCCTCAATCTCTAGGCCACCCTTACCTCAGCACATCCCACAGGCAGGACAGACTGTAGGTCGAAGGTTATGTGGCTCGTTGGACATTTCCTAATTTTAGCAAAAGTGCTGATAATTTCCAGATGTGAACCTGGAGCCACTATCAAGTAAATATGGAGGCTATCAGGAATGTTTTGAAAGAGGGAAGGATAGCTTGGGGAAGTGAAAATGTTTTTCTACTTCTTTTAAAAGGGACATTATTAATTTTCCTTTTGTTTTGTTCACAAGGACTGGGATCAGCTAATCCACACAGACAGATATGGCCTGGGGAGAGTAGCTCACACATGGGAAACCCAGAGCTCAGCTGTTCCCACTCCACTGTTTTCTTTAGAATTAAGAAG
Source organism: Peromyscus eremicus (assembly GCF_949786415.1). Lineage (NCBI taxonomy): Eukaryota > Metazoa > Chordata > Mammalia > Rodentia > Cricetidae > Peromyscus > Peromyscus eremicus. The sequence continues at coordinate 72,966,642 of NC_081418.1, forward strand.
TTCACTTTCCCATTTGATGGTACAACTTTCTAACCTCCTCAAGGTCAGAAGTGCCCTCTACTGATGATATGATAATTATGGGTCTAGAGAGAGATAAGCTGATGACATTTCTTCCTTATAATGGCTTCTTAGGGTCTCATTCTATATGGATGTTTATCAGAGGCCTGGCCAGGTGAGTGTTTGCTTTTCTATTCATTAATAGTGAGAGCTGTAAGTGCTAGAATGAAGCAGGATTTTCTGTAATAAAATGATGAGAGAGTTATCTGCTTAGAATTTTACTTTTGAGCCCTGCTGTGTCAGAAGCACACACTACAGGTGCCTGTAGACATAAAATATCAGTGCAATGATTTGTAAAAGAACATAGATTTAACTCACTATGACCGCTGAATATAATATGTGACAGTAGGTGGGGCTATTGGAAAGAAAGAAGACAAGGCCTAACAGATGTGTAGATAGAGACAGGAAAAGCTAATAGTGTAAAGACGAATGATGGATATTATATATTGAATGAAAATGTCATGAAATCCTTCAATTTTAGAATGAACATACACTACTACATATGTAAAAATTAGCCCCAAATGGAATATTTTAAGCACATATCAGACTCTGAATTCTTGCGAGTGCATACTCTAAAAATTCTAAAAGCGTGGTTTGTTCTAGCTAATGCCAACTGTGTTAGTCTTACATTCCTGTCATAAAATTCTTAAAAGAAACTTAGAGGTTACAAAACAGAGAACCTACATTTATTTGCTTGCTGGACTACATTTATAATACTAAATTACACTGAAATGACATTTTGTTCTTGTCATTTCACTCCTTTTCTCAAGTTAACTGACCATACATTTTTTTATAGGAACTTAAGCCAGAATTATACAACAAATATTAATTAATTTAGAGTTTATCAGTAATTTTATGTACTGTTAAGTTTGCATATACTTAGGAATTCTGAGACAAGTTTCAACTTATGTTCTTAACAATGTATAAATAAGTTTTAGAAAGTTTTACATATATTGTTTATTCTGTTGCAGTGATTTCTAATAAAGTATATCTTTTCTGGGTATTTAAAAAATATCTGGATGTCTTACCTCACTTATTTATTAAATCCTTGTAATATTATCCTTAAAAATGTAAACTGGAACATTTTCAGTTGGATATTAAATGTTTTAATTAAAATAAGTTAAGTTTTAATATTTCATGTTTGTAAATTGAACTTTGTAACACTGATATTCATATAATATTGAGTAAGCTTTTCATTAGCAATGAAAAACTATTTTCAGTTCTTGAATAGTATAAAATTATTTAAAGTTAAAATCCCTAGTGGTTACAAAATACACTTACCCATTTAATATGCATTCATAAAAATATTAAGTAAATTTAAGTTTAGCTGCTGAGTGCCATAAGTCCATTTTTATTTTTTTGGGATATCATTTACTAATGCATAAAGGAGACACAAATGGAAAATGAAGTCAAGTGTGGTGGCACACACCTGTGATCCCGGCACTTTGGAGGCTAAGGTAGGAGCATTGTGAGTTTGATTGGAGTCAGTCTGAACTACAGTTTTAGATCCTCTCTCTCTCTCTCTCTCTCTCTCTCTCTCTCTCTCTCTCTCTCTCTCTCACACACACACACACACACACACACACACTTACAGTGAACACTTTCGTATCTTTCCCAGACTTACGTGTGATCAAGCTGTGGTGTGACTGCTTTCCCACAGGTTCTACAGTGACATTCTGCTGCTGCTGCTTCATCCCAGGGAAACTGACTCATAACTGTGAGAATGTAATGTTCTAGTCAGTGTCTGTGGGTTTCCAGTTTCACCTGTGCTAAACTAATTTCCAAAGAATAAGTTACACATTAAAATTATTTGTGTATCAGGTAATAGAGATGAACTAATACCTTATTAAAAATAATCACTATTTCTTTCTGCTGTCATTATGTATTTCATGGAACTAATTAGAGTGGCTAAGGTCTTCACCTTCCTGAGATTCCTGAAGACTTATTAATGTTGCTGACAGTGGACGGTGCACCAGCCAACACCATGTATCTTGTCATCTGAAAGTCACACAATCACTGTGTTCTCTCTGAGCAGTCCTGCTGCCTTTTGGTCATTACTCCCTAACTATGGTAAAAATGAAAATGAAAATGATACTTTTTATCTAACATATTTGTATGTTCATTTTGTTATTATCTCCACCAAGAAGAATACAAAGATCACCGTAAATTCATAAAACAAGACTGTTCCAAATCAGACATTGTGATAATGAAGGGGTAAAGTGATTTTTCTCAGAAGAATGTAGAGCTGTGCAGGAAGCAGCTCTTGGTTTCTATTGTTGCACATCTCTTCAAACAGCTTCCTGAAGGCTGCTTGGACTTTAAGTCTGTGTCCATTTAATAGTGATGGCTTCTCCATATTAAGAATGTTTATGGTTACACTTTGGGTTTTAGTACTTAAAACTAAATACTGTAACTTAAATTGATATGAAATGCCCCAGCACTGCAATTTATTTCAAATTAAAAAAAATAATATTTCCCAGTGCATGTATGTATATGTTAACAACTCAGTTTGTAGCCATGGTAGCTATGGTCTTTTCTGGTTAGGTCTCAGCTGGGTGAGTTCCAGAGGAAGATACCACATGATGAATTAGGAGTTCCATCATTTTCTGTGAGTTATAAACATTGACAAATCAATAGATATGAAATATACAGATTGTAAATCTTTGGGCTAAGGAAAAAACATTTTGTATTACTACCTTTTATCTTATGTTATCATCTTTTTATATTACCTATAATATATGTGTTAAATTGATAAATCACAGATGTATAATTAATGAAAATTATTTTACATCTATGGTTTGTCCATTTGCAATTTTAAAATTTGAATTGAACTCTGATTTCTTCAGTTCGAGGACCAAGGCTTGAATTAAGCGTTATCCTGTAACTTTTATTTATTTAAGATTTATTCGTTTTATTCTACATATATGAGTGTTTTGCCTGCATATATGTCTGTATGCCACTTGCATGCCTGGGTCATAGAGGACAATGGCTCCCCCAGAACTAGAGTTACAGATGGTTATGAGCCACCATGGCCTTGATGGGAATCTAACCCAGGTCATTTACAAGAGTAAACATACTCTGAACCACTGAGCCATCTCTCCAGCTTGTATTCCAGAGCTTTTATAAACACAGAGCATCACAGTACAGCTACTGTAAAAGTATGTTGGTGGGAGAATCAGATGTTTGTCTCTGGCAACTGGGATGAGTCTATACCTTTACTAGATCAAGCCTTCCAAGAGCAAAATATCATGTAAATATAAAATGTGTGATTTATGGTGTTGTATTCATGGGTATGTTATAGGGTGGTCTTACTCACTATCTTCTGCATCATTTCTATACATACAGGCATGCATTAATTTGTATATGTGGAATATAGTAGTGAGCTCGACAATACAATTGGACATCCTTTTTCTCACAAGAATCTGAGTCAGTGTAGCAGTTTGTAGCAGGAATCTTAAAGAGTCTTATTAATAAAATCAAACCCGGGGCCAGTTATTGGGGTGAAATGCTGGATGGTCAGAGAGACAGAACAAGCCACAGCTAACCTCACATAGCCAACTTCTCAGCTGGTCTGTTTCCTCAGACTGGAAGCTTCTGAGTCCTCATCCATAATGGGTCTCAGCTGAACTGCTGCTCAAAAGCCTGAATGCTTAACCAGGCCAAATGCTTAACCAGCCAAATGCTTCTAGTTTCTGGTCCTCATGCCTTATATACCTTTCTGCTTTCCACCACCACTCCCTGGGATTAAAGGCTCACTTTCTGGGATTAAAGGCATGAGTCACCATGCCTGGATGTTTCCAATGTGGCCTTGAACTTACAGAGATACAGAGGGATTTCTGTCTCTGGAATGCTAGGATTAAAGGTGTGAGTGCCACCATTTTCTAGCCTTTGTATCTAGTGGTTGTTCTGTCTCTGACACCAGATAAATTTATTAGTGTGCACAATATTTTGGGGAACACAATACCACCACAGCAGTTTTTTATTTCTTTATCACAAAGCTAATTTTAAAGTACTGAATTATAGTAATTTGACAAAATAATGACACTGGTAACCAGCCCTAATAACTAACGTAGGCACCAAAGGTGAGATGTGGAGTGGAACTGTAAACACTGTCTGGTGCTGATGACCTCTGATAACACTGGGGCCTTGGTTTCCACTGCATGGGAACAAATTTCTTTTAAAACAGAAATTTCAAAACTGGATCACTATATGGTCATCTTTGGCAAGTTCAAGTTTTTTCCAGTGTGTTGAAAATAGTGTTTGTCTTAGTGTCGCATGATCTCTCTTCTTGGAGGCTCCTAGTTTTACATCTTCAGATGTATGTAGCCTGCAGTAACTACAGACACCAGAGCAAAAGGGACCACGGCCAGGATGTGGGTGGGTCACAGAGCATTAGACAGGAGAATGGCAGGGTACAAGTGATCTCATCAGGGAAACGGGAAAGGGTGGGCTCCTTAGCAGGGAGGAGGGAAGTAAATATAGAAGAAGGTGGGAGGAAGGTACAGCTGAGTAGCAGGACACAAGTGATCTGATAGGGAAAATGAGAAAATGGGGGGTTTTAGTTAAAGGGAGGGGACATCAATATAGAAGAAGGAGATAGGTAGATAAAATAACAAAATGGATGGCTGAAAATGTTAGAAGGCAAAAAGAGAAAGAAAATAATCATAAGGACTCATACTATTAATGATTTACTCTTCTCCCAAATAAAGAAAAAACGAGGTTTGTCTTGATAGCTGGGAGTTAGTTCTTTAAACCTGAAGTGAAGTGTTCCAAAGGTGATGGGATGGGAGCTACCCTGGGAGACAGTTCGGATCATTTATAACCATAAGTAATGGTTACACAATAGGGTGTCGAAAGTGCAATAATGGTCTCCAACTGTATCTATGTCTTTAATTCTGGATTCTGGGGATGTAAGACTTCATAGAAAAAGGGACATAAAAAAAGGAAAATATCAACAAAGACAGCCATTTTGCTGATTAAAATAGTGGGATTATCATGAATTAACACCATGATTCTATTAAAATTATGAGTCAAAACATAGTTTTCACTATCTATGAAAATACAGCATGTTAAAGTTATGCAACGTGAGACTGCCTTAACTCACTCTTTTGAATTTCTTTTGTGAATATTTTCCAGGTTAACATACGTTTTATTTGATTGTGAAAATGTTATCAATATTCTCTGTTCATCACTACTGTTTTAGGTGTTAATTATAAAATGAGACATTGTAAATCAATAGGATTGTATTTCTAAGGCATGACACCTAGGTGCAATACAGCCCCACACAGTGTATATTCTGTATAGGAGGCTGTGACTGTAAATGCCGTTTTTTATCTCTAGTATGCTATTTATACAGGGAGATACATGGAGACGTTTATAGAAGTATATGTTATCCATTCTGGAACATCAAATGTTAAAGAGACAGGTTAATCAATAATAAGTTAATCAAGAATGATGATGTAGATGTACTGACCATTGAAACACAAGTTTGATATACACTCTATTGTTTTTCTAGGTATATGAATTATGTTTCTACTGTGATGTTAAGATGAATACACTTTCCACTTATGTCCTTATTAAAGAATATCCTTAATTTCCAAACTGTACTTGGAGTTCTAGCCAATATGTTTCTCCTTTTTTTCTACACTGTCATAATCCTAGTTCATAGATTTAAGCCCATGGACCTGATGTCCTGTCAACTGACCTTCATCCACATAGTGATGGTCCTCACTGGAGGGGACCTTTGGCTTACAGACATATTTGAGTCACTGAACTTTGAGAATGACTTCAAATGTAAGGCAACTTTTTGCATAAGCAGGGTGATGAGAGGCCTCTCCATCTGCATCACCTGCCTCCTGAGTGTGTTCCAGGCTGTGACTATAAGTCCCAGTACCTCATTGTTGGCAAAATTTAAACATAAACTAAAGATATACACAACCAATGCTTTCTTCTATATTTGGTCTCTCAATTTGTCTATCAGTAGTAGCTGTATCTTTTATGTTGGTGGTTTTACCAATGTGAGTGAGAGTAACCAGATGAAGGTCACCAAATATTGCTCAATCTTCCCCATGAACTACATTATCAGGGCACTGATTTTAACAATGACAACCTCCAGAGATGTTTTTCTTGTAGGAGTTATGTTGACCACAAGTGCATACATAGTGATTATCTTACTCAGACATCAGAGGCAATGCAAGCATCTTCACAGCATCCACCAACCGAGAGTGTCTCCTGAGAAAAGAGCCACCCAGACCATCTTGCTTCTGGTGGTTGTCTTTGTGGTCATGTACTGGGTTGACATCATCATCTCATCCACTTCAGTTCTATTATGGATGTATGATCCGGTCATCCTGACTGTTCAGAAGATTGTGATGAATGCCTATCCGACAATTACTCCTTTGGTACAAATCAGTTCTGATAACAGAATAATCAATATGCTGAAAAACTTGTGGTCAATATGCCACCCAAATTAAAAAGGGCAATTTTTTCTTCTTTCAAAAAATGTATTTAGTTAAGTGCATGAGTGTTTTGCCATCATCTATATATGTGTGCACTCCTGGTCCCCACAGAGGTCAGAAGTGGAACTTGAGTTACAGATGGTTGTAAGGAATCTTGCTGGTCATTTGCAATTGTGTATATATATATATATATATATATATATATATATATATATATATATATATATATTTTGGTTTTTCGAGACAGGGTTTCTCTGTGTAGCTTTGCGCCTTTCCTGGGACTCACTTGGTAGCCCAGGCTGGCCTCGAACTCACAGAGATCCGCCTGGCTCTGCCTCCCGAGTGCTGGGATTAAAGGCGTGCGCCACCACCGCCCGGCGCAATTGTATATTTTTTATTAAAAAGGATTCTTTTTTAATCTGTTTAATAGTTCAAGTAGCAAAGTAAGATTATTTATTTGATTCAAACAAAATTTGTGGTATAACTTATATACATTCTTTTATGTTTCTCCTGCCAAATAGTATAGAGACCTTTAAGTTCATTTTACAGCATAAATTGATATTTTGACAGGAATTCCCTTACTATCTCCTTTTTATTTTATGTCATAAATGTTCCCTAGATACTGAGGTTACTCAAGGAAACTCCTTGTTGACAGTGACTTTTAAAACTTTTTTTTAATGTTTAATTTACTCTAAATCATCAAGAATAGTTTATATAACCTATTATAGCTTTAATTGTGTCTTAATTATAATTTCTATGTATCCATAAAAATATTGTGAATTTAAACTTTCTATTTTTATCACAGTTACTTAATAAGTGAGTACTATATGAAAATTTCATGGGCCTGTTCATTTCTACTTCATTTCATCTACACTTATTGAAATATTATTGGTTAATAAAATTGTTTATATGCACATATGACGTACAATGTGGTTTTTGTGATGTGTGTCTACATGTTTGTGTGCACAGATGAAGGATAGGTGTGCATGTGTGTGTGCACAGATGAAGGATGTGTGTGCATGTGCTTGTGGAGGCCAGGAGACAGTTGGTTCTTCCGAAGCCATTCACCTTGTGTTTTGATAGAGCATCTCTCAGTATCGTGGTTCTTACCAAGTAGGCCTAGATGATAGCCCCATGGATTCTATCGTTTCTGCCTCTTCAGCTCTCGGATCACAAATATACATAACTATATCTATACTTCTTCAAATTTTTTAATTGAAAATTTATTTTTTTTTCATATAATACATCCTGATTAGAGTTTCCTTTCCTCCATTCATCCAAATTCCTCCCTTGTCCCTTCCCATCTGGATCCACACCCTTTTTCTTTCTCCTTAGAAAACAAATATGTATATAAGTTTTAATAACAAAGTGAAATTAGGTATAGAAAGACAAAACACAAACAAACTAATTAAAAAAGGTCAAAACCAAGAGAAGATAAAGAGCCAAAGAAAAACACAATGACACATAATGATGTAGAGACACACAAGCCACACAGGAATCTCACAGAAACACAAAAGTGCAGGCCAGAATATATAATACTATATAAGCAAAGGACCTGTAAGGTAAAATTAAGACAAAACAAAATTCAACATTATCCGACAAAGAAACTTCAAAGATTCCATTGAGTTTGTTTTCCGTTTGCCATCTACCACTGAGCACAGGATCTACCCTTAAGAGTGGGAGTCCCTGGAAGAAAACTAATTTTTCACTTGTAAGTGACTATCAGATGAAGATAGCTGTAGCGAGGGGAAAACACAACCCGGCCCAGTGCTGTTAAGACTGAATCGGAGAAGGAGACCCACAAGCCAGGTGGTGAGGCACTATTAAGGTGATCAAATATATGGTGGGCTATGGGAGTGAGAGAGACAGAATGGTTCTTATCCTGTGCTGAGAGCAGATCTGAAGTGGTGAGGTGGTGAGGAGCAGGGAGAGGTGGGTAGCTTGCCTGCCACCTGGGGTCATGGTGATGTCTGGGCCTGGGCTGATTCCAAGACCCATGCCTGTGTCCATGGTCCTGCTGCAGCCAGGCTCTGTGTTAATGTCCATGGCTCCTGTTACCAGGAAGGCAGAGAGGACAGGGCTGCACAGAGTTGGCCCCACCCCTCACTGGCTGCAACACTAGGGAGAAAGGTCCCTGCCCCTCACTTGCTGCAGCACTCAGGAAAGCTGGTCCTACACCTCTCCTGGGCAGTAGAGCAGAGCTGACCCTGTTTGCTGGGGGCACTGGTGAGCCGGCCCAGAGAGCATGAGAATGGGAGAGCTGGTCCTGCTCCCCTTGTCTGCCATGTGATGGTGTGGGTAAGGGAAAGATGCTCTCCCCCGACTCTCCCCAACCACCTATGACAGGTGGAAGAGATGAACCAACCACTTACCCATTGGAGCCGTGGCCCTGTTTTTCACCTGAGAAAGATAGTAGAGCTGGTTCTGGTGGTGTAGGTGTGGGTGAGCCAGCCCGGAGGGCATGAAAGCAGGAAATCTGGCCCCATCCCTTGCTCCTTGTTGCATGGGGTAAACTAGCCAGGGCAGTGCTGGAGAGCTCACAGTGGTGGTGATGATAAAGGAACACTGGCAGACCTATGAACCTAGCATCTGCTCCATCATGATCTGCTGGAGCACAGGAAGAGGCCAGTTCTGCAGATCTAAAGCTTGCAGGATCTCCATGACACAGAACAACAGGATATCCAACAGATGTTCCAGTGAGGGCCCAGTATGGACAGTGTAGCAGAAAGTAGAGGCCTTGAACCAGACCAATGACTCTGCAGTGAACACTTGCAAGAAAAAATATATGGACAAAAGAATATATTGTGTGGTGAGATTTTTTTCTCTTACATTTTATTTTATTCTATGGGGTCAGGGAATGTTGCAAGGGCAGAGGGTGAAAAAGAAGAGACAGGGAGAGGAATGGGATATGGATGCATGATAAGAGAGCCACAAAGAACAAATAAAAGTTAAAAAAAACCATAGAAGGCAATTTCGAGGATTCTTCCAAAAATGTCCTCCAAAATGACTAATATGTTTAATTTTGATCCTCATCCCAAAATGGAGATAGCTTCTGAGTTAGTGATGGAATGTGTGTCACCTTCTGCTGTCAGCTCTAGGACACTATCTGGTGCAGATCTGTTTAGGTATTAGGCATGCTGCTGAGTCTCAGAGTTTATAGTTCATATGTGTGTCAATGTGTTGTGTTAAGAAGGCCCTGTTTTCTTGATGTCTTCCATCCCCTCTGGCTCTTACATTCTTTCCTCTTCCACAGAGTTTTCTGAGCCCTGAAGGGAGGGACATGATGGAGACATTCTGTATGGGGTTGTGTTTCAAGGTATCTCACTCTGCATATTTCTGGCTGTTTGTCTCTGTGGTTGTTTCCATTTACTGCTGGAGGAAGCTTCTCTAATGATGGCTGAGCCAGGATGGATCTGTGAGTAGAGCAGAGTGTTATCAGGAGTCATTGTATTGTTATGTTCCCTTAACAGAACAGAAGTATTTGATTTCCCAATATGTCTGGGACTATCTAGTCTCAGGTTCTTGGCCACCTAAGCAGCATCAGCTATGGCTTCCATCTCATGAAGTGGGCACTAAATCAAATCAAATATTGATGAGTTTCTTCCACAAGATTCATGCCACTATTGCACCGGCATGTCTTGCAGGCAGATCACAATTGTGGATTGAAGGTTTTGTAGCTGGGTTGGTGTTTACCTTTCTCCTTTGGTAGTGTGAAGAACATCTTCCGATACTATGAGCACTAGAAGTAGGAATAAAGGCTCTATGTAGGCACAAGCTCAAATTCTCCAAGATCAATGAGATGTGTATGTGTTATCTTCAGCAATAGGGCTTTACCATCCATGGATAGAGAGCAACAAAAAGCCTTGGCAATAGCCTGGGTTATTAGGAGGTTCACATGGGGCCTCTTCAGCTAATAACTCAACTCAATGTAATCCATTCTCAGTTCTGGAAGTTTCATTTGGTGATGAGTGATATCCAGTTGATGTTCTATCCCCCATGTTATTTGGCAATTTCATTTAGATTGCTTACACACACACAGACACACACACACACAGACACACAAAACCCACACACTCACAAACACACACACTGTTTACACACACACACACACACACACACACACACACACACACACACACACAACACCCACACTGATTACAAAGCTTCTAGTGTAATAGTTTGCCATACTCCCATCAAATATTCTTAGGTTTAGGTGTTCCTCCCACATTTCCTTCCATGACCCCTTTCCCCCCCCATTTGATCTTCCCATTAGAGACTCCCCAATCCATCCATAACTATCTATTCTATTTCATTTTCCTAGGGAAATCCATCACTCCCTCAAAATCTCTTTCTCTATATCTTACCTCTGTGCTTATATGGACTGTAGCTTTTTTTTAATCAACAACTCAACAGCTAAAATATACATAAAAAGGGAATATATACCATTATTGTCTTTCTGGATCTTGGCTACCTCACTGAGGATGGTTTGTTTCTGGTTAATCCATTTACTTGTGAATTTCCTGATTTTGTTATTTTAATGTCTGTGTTTTATTCTACCATATAAATGTAACACTTTTTAAAATTCATTTGTTGATTGACATCAAGTTTATTACGAATTTCTGGGCATTATGAATAGAGCAGCAATGAATATAGTTGATCAGTTATCTGTAGAAGGATGACACATCCTTTGGATACATGCCCAAGAGTGGTGTAGCTGGTTCTTGAGGTGGATTATTTCCCAGCTCCCCGAAGAACTGCCAGACTGATTTCCATAGTGGTTGTACAAGTTTGCACTCCCAGAAGCAATGGATGCGTGTTTCTTCTTATTTAACATCATCAACAGCATCGGCTATCATTTATTTTATTGACCTTGGTCATTCTTTTTTTTTTTAAGGATTTTTTTTTTATTATGTATACAGTGTTCTGCCTGCATGTATGCCTGCAGGCTAGATTATTCTGACTGATGTAAGGTGAAGTCTTAAGGTAGCTTAATTTGTATTTCCCTGATCACTACTGATGTTGAACAGTTGAGTATTCTCTGCCATTGGGTTTCTTTTTTGAGGCAAGAAAAGAAATAAAGTACAGAGAAAGATAAGATTATGGAAAGACTCTAATGGTGTATGTGTGTGTATATTTTCCCTTTTTTCAGGCCAGGGAATGTTAGGTTAGCCCCCCTGCTGGCTCCAGAGAATTAAGTTTTACTTCTTCAGATAGAAAAGTCAAGTTGAGTGATTAGTTCACGAACTCTGTGGCTTCCCTTCATTCCATGAGCTGCTGAAGGCTGGTCCTCATAGTAGCAGCAGAATATTAATGGGGATTGGATTGAATCTGTAGATTACTTTTGGTCAGATGGCCATTTTTACTATGTTAATCCTACCGATCCATGAGCATGGGAGATCTTTCCATCTTTTGACATCTTCTTCAATTTCTTTCTTCAAAGACTTGAAATTATTGTTATACAGATCTTTGACTTGCTTGATTAGAATAACTCCAGATGTTTTATATTATTTTAGGCTATGGTGAAAGGGTCTTGATTCTCTGATTTCTTTCTCAGACCCTTTGTTGTTTGTATATAGGAAGGCTACTGATTTTTTTAAAGTTAATCTTGTATCCAGCCCCTTCACTAAAGGTGTTTAACAGCTGTGGGAGTTTCCTGGTAGAGTTTTTGGAGTTGCTTTTGTGTACTATTATTATGTCATCTAAAATAATGATATTTTAACTTCTTTTCCGATTTGTATCCCTTTGGTCTCCTTCAGCTGTCTTATTGCTCTAGCTAGAACTTCAAGTACTATATTGAATAGGTATGGAGAATGTGGACAGACTTGTCTTGTTCCCAATTTTAGTGGAATTGCTTTGAGTTTCTCTCCATTTAATTTGATCTTAGAAATCAGCTTGCTGTATATTGATTTTTTGTTTGTTTGTTTGTTTGCTTGAGAGAGGGTTTCTCTGTGTATTTTTGGTGCCTGTTTTGGATCATGCTCTGTATACCAGGCTGGCCTCGAACTCACAGAGATCCACCTGCCTCTGCCTCCCAAGTGCTGGAATTAAAGGCGTGCGCCACTGCTGCCAGACTGTATATTGCTTTTATTAGGTTTATGTATGGGCCTGTATCTCTGATCTCTTCAAGACTTTTATCATGAAGTGGTGTTGGATTTTGTCAAAGGCTTTTGCAGCATCCATCAAGATTCATGTGCTTTTTTTTTTCTTTCAGTTTGCTTTTATGGTGAATTACACTGATAGATTTTCATATGTTGAATAATCCCTGCATCTCTGGGATGAAGACTACTTGATCATGATGGATGATCTTTTTGATGTGTTCTTGGATTTGTTTTGAAAGTATTTTATTGAGTATTTTTGCATCAATGTTCATGAGTGAAATTGGTCTGTAATTCTTTGTTGAGTCATTGTGTGGTTTGGTTATCAGGATGACTGTGCCCTTACAGAAAGAATTTGGCAATGTTCCTTCTGTTTCTACTTTGTGGAATAATTGGAAGAGTATTGGAATTAGCTCCTCTTTGAAAGTCTGGTAGAATACTGTGTTGAAACCATGTACCCCTGGGCTTATTTTGGTTAGGAGACTTCTGATGACTGCTTCTACTTCCTTAGGGGTTTTAGGTCTATTTAAATTGTTTATATGATCCTGATTTAACTTTGGTAAGTGGTATCTATCAAGATATCTGTCCATTTCTTTTAAATTTTCCAACTTGATGGAGTACAGGTTTTTGAAGAATGACCTAATGATTCTCTGTATTTCCTTGGAGTCTGTTATGTCCCTCTTTTTATTTTTGATTTTGTTGATTTGAATAATCTCTCTCTGTCTCTGCCTTTTAGTTAGTTTGAATAAGGATTTATCTATTTTGTTGATTTTGTCAAAGAACCAACTCTTTGTTTCCTTGATTCTTTGTATTGTTCTCTTCGTTTCTACTTTATTGATTTCAGCCCCAATTTGATTATTTTCTGCCTTCTACTCCTCTTAGGTGTGTCTACTTCTTTTTGTTCTAGAGCTTTCATATGTGCTGTCAAGTTTCTAGTATGAGCACTCTCAAAAATTCTTCCTGAAGACACTTAGTGCTATGAACTTTCCTCTTAGCACTGCTTTCATTGTGTCCCATCAGTTTGGGTATGTTGTGCATTCATTTTCATTGAATTCTAGGAAGTCTTTAACTTCTTTATTTTTTTTATTGACCCAGTGGTAACTCAGTAGAGAGTTCTTCAGTTTCAATGAGTTGTAAACTTCCTTTTGTTTCTGTTGTTTCTGAAATCTATCTTTAATCCATGGTGGTCTACTAAGATATAGAGGGTTATTTTAATTTTTCAATGTCTGTTGAGACCTCCTTTGTGGCTGAGTATATGGTTAATTTTGGATAATGTTTCATGTGGTGCTGAGAGGAAGGTACACTCTTTTGTTTTTGGGTGAAATGTTCTGTAGATACCTGTTAGGTTGATTTGAATAATAGTATATGTTAGTTCTATTATTTCTTTGTTTAATTTCTGTTTGGATGTTCTTCTCATTGGTAAATGGGAGGTAGGGTGTTAAAATCTCGCACCATTATTGTGTGTGGTTTTATGTGTGATTTAAACTTTAGAAATGTTTCTTTTACAATTGTAGTTCCCTTACATTTGGAGCATGGATGTTCAGAATTGAGACATCATCTTGGTGGCATTTCCTTTGATGAGTATGAAATGTCCTTCTCAATCTCTTATGATTAATTTTGAAGTCTATTTTGTTAGATATTAGGATCGTTACACCAGCTGGCTTCTTAAGTCCATTTGATTGCAAAATCTTCTCCAACTCTTTACTCTTAGGTAATGT